>NC_069378.1:40009242-40312272 GCF_021730395.1 Mercenaria mercenaria
CTTGACCAAGAATGTTGAAACTTCATAGGATGATCAAACATGTAAAGTAGATGACCCCTATTGCTTTTTGGATCACTTGATCAAAAGTCACAGGGACCAGAACATGGAAAACGGTTTCCAATCAATAACTTGAGAACAATTTGAGCCAGAACCTTCAAACTTCATAGGATCATAGGACTTAAAGTGTAGATGACCCTTATTGTTTTTTTGGGTCATCTGAGCAAAGGCTAAGGTCGCAGGGGCCTGAACATGGAAAACTCTTTCCAATCAGTAGCTTGAGAACCACTTGACCCGAATGTTGAAACTTAATATTAACGTGGAATATTTGGTTAAAGTTTTTGATAAAGTTAAATATCTCTGTTACTATTAAAGTTATTGACTTGAAACTTAAAATAGGTACCTACTGTCTAAGTCTACACCAGGAGAAACAATCCCCATAACTCTGATTTTGACAGAGTTATGCCCCTTTTTAACTTAGAATTTTCGGTTAAAGTTTTTGATAAAGTCAAATATCTCTGTTACTATCAAAGCTATTGACTTGAAACTGGAAATGGTTATCTACTATCAAAGTCTACACCAGGAGAAACAATCCCCATAACTCTAATTTGAATTTGGTGGAGTTATGCCCCTTTTTGACTTAGATTTTTTTTTGTTAAAAATTCTGATAAAGTCAGTGTTACTATCAAAGCTATTGACTTGAAACTTTAAATAGTTATTAACTAATAACTGTATCAAAGTGTACTCTTGGAGCAACAATCCCCATAACTTTGATTTGAATGTTGTCCAGAGTTATGCGCCTTTTTAACTTAGAATGTTTGTTTAAAGTTTTGTAAAGTTCACTGGCGAAGCTCTAATTTTGAGTCAGGCGCTGAGAAAAGTCGAGCGCGCTGTCTTACGGACAGCTCTTGTTATATAGGCCATAAGAATGAAACGTTAATTGAATTAAACAGTGTGAAAACTATAGAGTATTTGAAAGTTTGATACTCCTTAGGGTAAAAAAACAGTGTTATGGAGTTATTATTGCTCTTTAAAAGGTTTCCAGCATTGTTGTTGTTTTTGTTGTTGTATAGTAGCTGTGCTAAAACAAATATTGACAAACATAAATTTCAAATGTGATGGCGTGTTCATGGTATTAATGAAATTTAACACTACTGTGTAGCCGGAGTATGTCACATTATAAGAATCTTGTATGCCTGTCTGAATAGTACAAGGTTGGGAAAACCTTTGTCAGACACAGGCATTCTGGCATAACTTGAAAAAACTACTTTTCTTGTCTACAGGGCAACGACTACTGTCAATACTTTTCTTCTAGAACCAGAAGTAATATTTCTTTGCCATTTTAAAATCATACAATTTGCATGTAGTCATGCTAGATGTCAGTTTTTATTACCAGAAATAATACAGTGTGGCCTCAAGATGCAAGTGTATTGTCATAATTTGACTGTCTGTGCTGACTTTACCCATTCAGAATGAAAAGGTGTTTTCTCTGGAAAATAGCTAGAAAGAATATTGATTAAATGACTTATTTAGTGGATAGCAATAAATCATGGAACAGTCAAAGAAATGTTGATGGTGAATTCTATAAATGATCTTCCCAGATACTTGGTTATTGTAGTCATGGAATCTGTCTGGGATATTATACATTGTAATTGGCTATTGTTTCAGTCAGACTGAGTAATATGATATTTGATAATTTTTTGTTGCAACCTTTAATTACCAGTATTATACAACCGTGTATTTAACATATATCTCTATTATAAAATGACCCCTTACATAAATAGATGGTTCATAGTTTGGGTTATATATAACTGGTCTATAGATATTCAACCCAAGTTTGTTTAACTTTAAGTCTAGTCAAAACTTGAAAAGAATTTTTTTTTTTTAATAAAGACAAATACTCTAACATAGATTCAGATGCAAGACCATAATATCCTAACTGAAGCCCTGAATCACAAATCAATGTCAGAAGCAGATAGAGGTTAAATATAGATTCAAGATTTTGTTACGAAACTGAACAAGGAATGTTGTCTCGCTTGATTTTCCCTTTTGATATAGCTACATTATTTAATATGATGAAGAAATATAAAATCAATAGTATGGGAATACTATAAGTGTAAAAAAGCACCTTGGTCCTCTTACTTGAAGAGTTTGTGAAATATTTATCTAATGGTGGTCTGTTTAGTGTGTAAGAAGCTTCTCTCTGTGACATTACAGATTCTGTGATAGATAAAGACTAGGCAACTTACGGGGCAGAAATTAAGTTGTTTTTTTTTTGAGAGAGAGGTGAATAAAAGGGGAGATAATTTTCCAATATTTCTTGTTATCCCCACATGCATTGCTTGTGACAATCAATTGGCTATGTGAAATGTCTAAGAATTTCTGTGACTTTCAATAAATCAATACAAACAACTGTAAAAAGCTCCGGGGATCATTTTCACAAGCGAAATATTTCTGGTGTTATAGCATAGGATCGTTGTTAGTGTTTTGTATATGCATCAATATCACCATCGCAGACGAGGCAAATAACTGCATTTTTGGTTTGTTCTGTTTTTGGAGAAAATGTTCTAGTAGACTGTGTTAATATTATTCTTCCTGACGATAATTAACAGAAATGTTCTAGGTTTTTTTACAGCCATAGATTAAATCTTTTGGTGACTTTGACTATACATGTATTTTATAAAATAGGATAGTACCATAAATTAAACAGAATAAAATTGACATATTGGTAAGTATTATAAATTGTTTGCTAGCTAGCGAGTTCAAAATTTCAAGGGCTTGATATGTTTGCATATATATTGTTTGACTTAGTGATATTGGATTGATTACGTGTTTGTTTGGAGTTGTTAAAACAAGGAAGTTTATTCAGACACACTTTCCTGGTAATGCTTGTAATCATATACAGGTATTAAATTTGGATTTCATAAAGTCAGGGAGAATTTCATTTTTTATAAGTAAGTTCTAGAACTTTATATATTTCATGCTCAGAAAGTTACATTTATCAATGTATGCTTTGACCTTTAGTCTGCTAAATTTCTAAAATTGACTGGTCCATCATTCAATCTAAGCAATACCATTTATTATTCAAAGAGGTGTGACTGAATAGAGAACAGTGCAGACCATGATGCTGATCTTGGTCTGCACTGGTCGCAAAGGCAGAATCAGTTGCTGGCAGCAGGTTAAAGGTTAATGATGCCTTGAGATTTTTCTTTATTGATTTCGTTAGCGATTCAGACATCATAATTGACTGTGCATGGATATTTCGTTTATGCCCTACCATATAAATGAGGGGGGAGGGCGTCAGGGCGGGCATAATTATATTGTTACCGCTGTCTATGTGTTTGCCTTTGAGTGCACAAAATCTTGTTTGGTTGAATATTTTAAAAAAAAATTATTTTGCATTGTTTGATTTTGATATAACTTGGCACAAATAACCAGCATGATATGACAGTGTGTCACATGCAAATCCTGGCTGCTGTCTCAAAAATCAACATCCCACTTTGAGGTTAAAAGATTTAGGTGTTTGCGTGTAAACAAAATCTTACTCAAACAATAGCTTTGTTGTGCATTGTGGGATTTCAAAATAACTTGTCACATATATCCATGATAATACTATGTAAGATGACATATTGCATGCAGCATTCAGACCCCTAGCTCAAAGTTCAAGGTCACACTTGGAGGTTAATGTCAATTTGTCTGTAACATTTTTATGCAAGTATTTACCATAACAAGAGAATGTGTCTTGTTCAAAGCCCATATCCCTACCGTAAAAGTCAAAGTTGAACTTATGCCACCCTTTGAAGAAGGTGGGATATATTGTTTTGCAGATGTAGGTCGATCAGTCTGTCTGTGTGTAGACCAATCCGTTTCAGGATGATAACTCAAGAAGGCTTGGACCTAGGATCATGAAGGTTGATAGGGAGGTTTGTGATGACCAGCAGATGACCTCTATTGATTTTGAGGTCAGTAGGTCTAAAGGTCAGGTTACAGTGATCCGGAACAGTTAAACAGTTTCCGGATGATAACTGGAAAAAAGTTGGGCCTAGGAACATGAAAGTTGATAATGAGGTTGGTCATGTCAAGCAGATGACCCCTATTGATATAATATAATTATTGATTTGAGGTCTGTATTTCAAATGTCTAGTGCACAGTGACAAAATAATTTCTGTTTGAATGCATCATGAGGGAGCATTTTGTGTTTACGAGGTCCCAATTAAGAGCCATACCCCTACCTCAAAGGTCAAGGTCACTCTTGGAAGTGAAAGAAATTACATCATTTTTCATGTGCAGTCTAAATTTTGTATGAATGGATGTATATTCAAATAATTAGGCACATACATTGAACTTTACTAGACAATATGAGGTGTGCAAGACCTACTAGTTGACCCCAAACTTAAAGGTCAAGATCATCTCTTAGAAGTCAAATATGTATATAACTTTTGTATGAATGCATGAATATTAATATAACTTGGCACAAGCATTCACCATTACTAGGTGATATGTTGAGTGTAAGACCTAGAACCCTATCTCTAAGGTCAGATGCAAGACTTATACCCGAAAATCAAAGATCAAGATCACACTTAAAGGTCAAAAGATTTTATTTCATTTTGCTCAACTTGCCTGTATTTTATATGCATAGAAAGATATACAGATTTTTAAGTATTCAGATGTGAAATGAATATGCACAGTTGTATTCCAGTCCATAACATCAGTATGCATGTTCCATTGTCAAAGTGCCATTACTCGAAGGACTCGCACTTATTGTGTCCAAATAAAACATAACGGGGGAATCCGTGTTCTATAGACACATTCTAGTTTGAATGTTTGATTTCCAGGGAGACACATGTTCAGTTTATAATATTGAGTAATGATTCTTTGGCATGGGAATGTCTCCAAACCAGCAACCATTATTCAATTTTTTCCAGAAATTCTTGAATAACACAATAATTTTTTTTCATTTTTAGGTCTACAATAATCAAAGTCATTAATCAGTAGTTCTGTCCTTTTAAAATAGGCTTATTTTAGATGTATTTTGGGGGCATAAGCTAAAGGTGGATGGGGTGAGCAAATTTGTTGGCCTCCACCCTCTCAGGGTTGTGGGTATCTGAATGCCCTTGCTCCCTTACTCCATATACCTACATGTTACTGTGTAATTTTGACATATTGATGTTTGCACATAGTCTGATAGAGGATTGATAAAACTAAGTTGTTAAATGGAACAGGGAAGTTAATTTAGACAAGTCATACTTTCTTGGAATTGTTGTACAATTTTCAGTAATTATACACAGGTATAATTTGTCATGTTAGGATTTAAGGATCTTAAGTTATAATCTGTAAGTAAATTTGATTTTTTTCCATGGTAAAAAAAATTTCATTCATGGGGAAGTGCAGCATACATGGAATGTATTCTTGTCTAAATGAAAGTTTTAATTTTTCTACAAACTACAAACAGTTAAAAAATTCCATGCGTTTTAATGCATTGTTAGTTGAAAAAATGTATTTTTGATCCTGATAAAGAATTTCACTTTTATGCTAAAAATGACCCAAAATGCCAGCCCTAAAACCAAGAAAAGTTCTTTGAAAAGAGTAATCTACCATTATTTGATAAAAAACAAAGATACCATACTAAAATACAAAAGAGCATTAGAATTTTTACTAATAATAATTTTGACAATATTCTTCTAGTTTAAATATTGTTTGTACCAATGTAATTATTTATGATAACCCTGAAGTCCTATTAACATCTTTGATAACCCTCACTGTTAGAAAATGAAAATGACAGGATAGAATACACTGTTGTACTTGAAGTATCGTATAAATGGATATCATTAACTAAATGGTAAATCAGCTAGTTTTGATTTTTGCAAAGAGACTAGGGAAGCACTTTTTTCAGAATCTGGATTTATTTATAAGGTGAAATAACAAATAGAAGCAACTATAATTGCATTGCCTGACAAACAAAACAGAAAACTACATGCAATATTTTATCATGAACTGAGTCACAAAAATGGCTTGATCTTATAAAGTATATAGTCATTTTTTCATTCTTTCATATTTCAGAGTGAAGACAATGATTGGGTGATTCTAACTGAATTTGATATAGAAAGTGAATTAAATACAGCAGAAAAAGTAAGTGTATATAGTTTATTTATATGATTACTAGTAGATAACATTGTGACCATTTCACATGCCATTTCTTGTATTTTTAGCTCATTTGAGCACAAATTGCTCAAAGAGGGCTATTTTGATCACACTTTGTCTGTCATTCATGGTCAGCAATTTGACTGTTATCACTCTAGAGGTCACAATTTTGATGCAGTCTTAATAAAACTTGGCCAGAATGTTACCCTCAATAAAATCTTGGAAGAGTTCGCTACCTGGTTATACAACATTGTCAGACTGTTTGTCTATGAAGTCCAGGTTAGGCTTAAAACTTGTTTTCATGAGATCAAAAACTAGGTCACTAGGTCAGGTTATAGAATATAACTTTGTCATATTGTTTGTCACCAGAAAATTTAGGTCAAGTTTTAAACTGGATATCTACATTAAAAATTAGGTCACTGTTCTGGGGCTAGGGAACTATATGGCTGTAGATAACTTCAAAAATCTTCTACTCTGAAGATGCTGGCCTATTCATAGAAACTTTACAGCAATGTTCCTTTGGTGATTATCTCAAGTTATTATGATTTATCTTTAAAACAAAACTGCCTGGAGCTGGGCTAGTTTCTTCTGTATGGCCCCATGTAGTTCTGGGACGATCTGTGTATGAAAAGAATTGGAATCACTGCCTTACCCTTGCATGATCATAAGAGGCGACTAATAGGGTCTTAACACTTGGTTTTGCAGTAACTCTGTGATTCCAGCAGGTATGCAAATTTTGATTCCATACCTCATGTTTTTATTTCGATGTAAATGAGATGTGGAACCAAAATTTGTAGTCCTGTTTGGCGCCATATAACCTTTACTGTGTTGGTGCACCGTAAAACCTAAATCAGTTCTTCTGTATGACTATAATTATGGGAAGTTGCGAAAATCTTCTCAGAAACCACGGGCCCAATTTGAAATAATTTCTCAGAAATGTTTCTTGGGTGAACCTCTACCAGAATTGTTCAGTTCAGTTGTTAAACTCAGGTGAGCATTCTAGGGTGATCATGGCCCTCCTGTTAATTAATTTTTACACCAGGTTTGACATGCAAACCAATATACAATGTATCAGTAAAATAAAATCTTTAATATACATGTATTTGTTTGTAAATATATGCTCCTTAAATTCATAGCCCTGATATTTATTTGTTTGTATATATGAGATATGCTGATATTTGTCTCCTTTGCCAATTTCACAGAAAATGATAAAGGCAAAGGCTTCAAAATGTCCGACAGACGAACTGTCATTGACGAATTGTGTGGTTGTTAATCCAGCAGATTTTCCAGAGTCAGTTCAGTAAGTAATTTACTCGGTCATTTTCTGTGTAATTTACTCCTATATATATCACACAGATATAAGGTCAGGAACGCCATGTTAGCTGCTTGCTAAATTTAGTCAATAAAATGTGTTTTCATGTTAGGAATAAAGCTTTGGTAGAAGCTTGAGCTGGTCTCGTGTATTACTGGATTGGAAACAATTGTTTTAATGTATCATCATTGATCACCTTCGGTTAAACATGCAGAATGCAAATTTCATGAGCCTGACCTGTTAGAAATCAAAGCAGAATAGATATATTCTAACTTTCACTGGTATTTTATCAATGTGCATAGTATATGTTATGCTGTGTATCTAAATGAATAAAAAAAAAATAGGCCTTCAAGAGCCATTTAAGCCCACTCATATTGTACTTTTATTTCAGACATATGGAAATATACACCTCCCCACACACAAAATTCCTGTTCTCAACAGCTCAGCATCCAAGCATGACAAAGGGATCTCTTGGTTTTAATCTAATGCAGGTAATAGTTTCTTCACTTATTAGTTGCTATCTACAGGGTTCACTAAGGACTTCCATCAAAGACAACTTCTCTAAAGAAGCTAATATTCTGATCAGATGCCTTGCCAAACTTTCCTCCAATATTGAAGATCCACAAGTAATTTGTGGATATTATTCTGTGTATTCCTATCAATATGCCAATATTAGGTTAAGCACTATCAATTATGTACAGATTACTGGTGCTATAAAGACTTTATGTCTCTGGAGGAGTACAGAATTAAAATGAAATCAATTTTTAGTGTGCATTTCCTGAGAAATTCTGAAAGAAAGCTATTTACAGATGAAAAACACAGCTATTTACAGAATGATTTTCTGTTTGTTCATCAATTTGATTAGTTTATACTGAGAGAGAAAAGTCGACAGTTAAACTGAATTGCTCATTTTTGTCAGTATTTCAGAATTATAGGTTAAACATTGCCTTATACATCATAAATTTGACATTTTTAACTAAGAAATCTTTGCTACTGTGAAAAGAAGAAAGCCCAAATCCCTAAAACATATGTATGAAACAAAAATTTAATGCAAAATGAAAAAAAATTAAATTGTTTGCTATACCCGATATCATACATTTTTTTAAAAAAATGATAAAATGAAAAATTTGGCCATGGGAAATTTGAAGTCCAGCATTTATGGTCTGATTGGCAGTGTTGTTATAAATAATTCAGCAGACTTTTCACTTTGCAAGAGGATTACTCTGTGTAACAACATATAGTAATTAGGGTAATGGATTGGCATATCCCAGTTTGGTTAAGTTTTTGTATGTATGCTCGTAGTTCAGTACCAACTTGTGAAAATGGATCGAAACTTCACAGGCTCACTGTGATGATCTGACATGCATTACTCTGTTTTGCATTTTTGAAATGTTATGCCCCTTTTTTGACTTAAGGTTTTTTTAGCTCGACTTTTCAAGGAATGGGTTGGTACAGCTATTGCACTCGGTGTTTGTTGGTGTCATTGTCTACATCAGTAACCTTATTTTTGTCTACATCAGTAACCTTATTTGATAAAGGTTTTGTATGTAAGCTAGTATCTCAGTAACCACTTGTGGGAATAGATTAAATTCACTATAATGATATGACATGCAGTATGTAGGTTCTATAGCTCTTGTTTGATTTTTCAAAATGTTATGCTTTGTTAGCAGTTTTTTTGTCTCATTGAGCATCACAACATTGTCCCCGGACAGTTGTTGTTAGTTATATTTTATTTGTTTTTCATGTATTGGCTCCTCTTTCTGTTGTGAATCATAGTGGTTAGTCGCATACAAAAAATTCTAGAACAATGCATTTTTAGCTCAACTTTGCGAGGAAAAAGTAGAGCTTATAATTACACTCGCCCGGCGTCACCGTTGGTTTAATTTTTGATAAAGTCAGATATCTGTTACTATCAAAGCTATTGACTTGAAACTTAAAATAGTTTTTTTACTATCAAAGTCTACACCAGGAGAAACAATCCCCATAACTCTGATTTGAATTTAACAGAGTTATGCCCCTTTTTAACTTAGAATTTTTTGGTTAAAGTTTTATAAAGTTTTTACTGGCAAAGCTCTAATTCAGAGTCAAGCACTGAGAAAAGTCGAGTGTGCTTTCTTATGGACAGCTCTTGTTATATGAATAGTTGCGGCATCACCTGTATCTCTAGCTCTAATCTTAATTGAATTATGTCTCCTTTAAATAGTTTTAGTGAAGTATTGTCATCACTGTTTTCAGAGGAAATGGGCAGTTATATCCCTGCATCAGGAGATTTCAGTGAAACCATTCCAGTTCAGCACAAGAACACAAACAATTGGTACAATAGTCCTACAAGTAGATTTTCTACAGAAGAAAAAGTAAGTGTTATCACAGTTCTTATCCCAGCTTTCACAATTTTTAGCTAAATTGTTTGTGTTTGAATTTAACAAAATGTCAGCTTTTAGTTACATAGGTTTGTTGAAGGGTTGAATTCATAGCAAAATGTAAAAAATACAGTCACAGTTTTAAATACTTGTCTCTACCTTATTCCCACCCCCACACTCCAAGGGGAAAAAGGATAAAGAAAATTATCTGTCTAGGAAATGGACTGCAATATGATGGCATTTTGGAAGCAGGGCTGTGTCTTCTAGTGGTAAAGTGTTATTTGCCGTGTTTTGTATATACCATTATTGTTTAAGAAATAATAAGTATCAAAATTAGGTTTATCGTAGAATAACCCGAGTTTGGAGTTCTTATACGTATGAATATATATATTTCTACGCATAAGAACGACAAACGAGGGTTATTCTATGATAAACCTAATTTTGATACTTATTATTTCATTTCTAACACGACTTACTTCAAATCACGTTAGACGAGAATCAGAGGAGTATTTTCATCAAATGGAATTACAACTGCGTGCTACGCCACAGCATTTAGCCATAACACGGTGTGTGCGCAGCGTAGTTCAAAGTCGGTTTATTGCAGAATAACCCGAGATAGATTTTGCTCTACAAGTTTGTAGGTTATTAGCTGGTCATGTTAGAATTTATAATAATTGTATTGCATTACAATGAATACTGTGGAAATAAAACTGAAATTGAAAGTCTCATACAGAACTGGTCCAGTATTTCTCAAGGTTTTTCATTGGTTGATTTATTTAGCTGGTTTTCATTGGTTGATTTATTTAGCAGGTTTTTGTACTCCCCGACAACAAAGTTGTAAGGGGGGGTATACTGGTTTCAGGTTGTCTGTCTGTCTGTCAGTCTGTCTGTCCGTAGACGCAATCTTGTGCGCACCATCTCTCCTTATCCCCTTGACAGAATTTAATGAAACTTCACACAAGTGATCAGTACCAACAGTAGTTGTGCATGGGGCTTGTTAGGTTCTTTTAGAAAAAAAATTTGCAGAGTTATGGGACTTTGTTTTTTTGTTACTGTACTATATACATAGACACAATCTTGTGCGCACCATCTCTCCTCATCCCCTTGACACAATTTAATGAAACTGTCAAGGGGATGAGGAGAGATGGTGCGCACAAGATTGTGTCTATGTATATAGTATAGTAACAAAAAAACAAAGTTCCATAACTCTGCAAATTTTTTTTCTAAAAGAACCTATCATGCCCCATGCACAACAACAGTAGCTGTGCATGGGGCATGTTAGGTTCTTTCA
Organism: Mercenaria mercenaria; assembly: GCF_021730395.1. Classification (NCBI taxonomy): domain Eukaryota; kingdom Metazoa; phylum Mollusca; class Bivalvia; order Venerida; family Veneridae; genus Mercenaria; species Mercenaria mercenaria. Next base: position 40,020,344 of record NC_069378.1, read on the forward strand.
GCGACAATAATTGCAGAGTTATGGGACTTTGTTTCTTGTTAACATACTATGTACATACAGTCTGCATATGCAATCTTGTGCGTGCCTAATCTACCAAACCCTTACACACAATTTAATGAAACTTCACACAAGTGATCAGTACCAACCCTAGTTGTGCATGATGCGTGTTACATTCTTTTAGATAAATATTCTGCATAGTTATGGGACTTTGTTTTTTGTTACTATACTGTATACATACAGTCTATATACATACAGTCCACAAATTATGCAATCTTGTGTGTGTCAAATTGCAATGTACTGTGTCAGTGCATGCGGGGGGTACATTCATCACCTTTAGTGATAGCTCTAGTTAAATACAAACAGCAAGGTTGATTGGTCTTTAGTTTCTGGTATACACAATGAACTGTGAAGTTTTTCAAAAGTAAGAACTAACAATCACAAATGCCTGTTTAAAGCTTTCTGGCTTATACATAATATCATTCTCTCATCAAACATGAACAGTCAAATTGATTGCTAAGAAATGTAGTATATTTCTAATGTTTGCCTTTAACTTCTAGTGCAACACCAGAGCCTTTTGACACAGACAAAATGGCGATGGAATTTTCTATGCAGTTTGCAAATCAGGCATTCACAGAGGAACAGGTACTGGCTTTCCAGTTTGCAGAGAAGAGGATGCTGACAGTTTTTGTTAAAAGTATAGAAGGTATTAGCAGCTTGACTTTATAGATTTTGCACAAAATAATGATTATTATATATCTAAAGTTGGTATGTTTAATAAGAGGTTGTGCTTAACTTTTATCACTAGACATGCTTATACCTAAGAGAGGAAATATTTGTTACCATTCCTGACTTTGAGCTTAAAATATGGAATAAGTGTATAATGAAATGCTTCGTTGTATACATTCTGTAAAGCATTAAATAATTCAAAGCAACACAGTTATTAGATTTATACAGAAAACTATACTGAAAAAAACGCTTTGAATACATATTATGGTGTCTTCATTCATTTTGGTCATAGATTTTTTTTATTGATGTAAGATTTTAAGATTGTTGACATAAAACTGGTGTTAATTCAAGACATAGTTTTCTTTCAGTTTCAAAGGTGAACAGTATTAAATATTGTTGTTTCAGTTTTGGATCTGTCAGACATGAAGAAAGCTACAGGCAAGCAAAAAAGAGTAAGTAGTGCATATAGATTTAGTCGATCATTTGATTTCCAGTCAATAACTAGAGAATATTTTAGCCCAAAGAGCTCAAATTCATAGGCTGATTTCTTTTCGCGGCCAGTAGGTCAAAAGCCAAAGTCACAATCACTTGTAACTGTTGAGTGCACGTTCAAGCAAAGTATTTTTACAGTCTGAACCAATATGACAGTGACAAAGCAAAAACTTTATTAAGAGTAATAAAGTTTCAGCCTGAATATCAGACTTAAAGTTATGAAGAATATGAGACCTGACTCTAAACAAAGGAGAAAGTTGGATCCTCATTTGGCTGGAGTGTCTCGGCCTCAACATGTCTTAACATGATATTGATACGAGCAAAACAGCTTTGTTTCAGATGTGCTATCTTCTTTTTGAATTAAAAAAGTTTTGCTCTTTTAACATGTTATTCTATATTTATGCATTTAAAATGTTTTTCTTTTCATTAATTTTCAGTCCCACATTGGACTGCTTACTGGAAACTCAACAATAGTATTTGAGAAGTTTGAAAACTCCACTATTAATCTGACTGGGCGGTCTAAAGGGTAAGTGTCAAATTATTTTTACAGAACCTACTGTCCGACTGGATTGGTGTTGCCTATTGTCTGACTGTGTTGGATTGAGGTACACTGGAATCCCGCTATTAAGTCCACCAGTGGTTCTTAATTCTCTTAGTAACAGGGTGGTCTTCTGGAACGATCAAGGCAAGTGATCATATTACATGTACATGTATATCATAGTGTTCAATTTACTCTTTCTTAGGTTTAAATGTATACATTGTGAACATATGGCAGAAAACCTAGTTTGGTCAAACAAATAATAAAACAAACTCATAAGATAGATCCATTTCATCAATTTCATCTTTTATTTAATGACTTAATTGTCGACTTATTTAAGTTAACCAGGTCAAAGACAAATTATAAAAGGAGAAAAGCAACATATCTTTTTGCCATCATGTTAGCATCTCAGCAACAATCAAAATCAATCAAAACATTTTGACAGGTTGTTTTCAAAACAAAATTGTTGTATTACATCGGCTGTAAAGAAGTCTGTGTACACATGTATGTCGTAAATGCATGTCACTGTCAAGGGCACTCGGCCGGAAACCTGATTATCAGGGGCACTCAACGGAATGCTCTGAAGAAAACTTGTCAGTGGTTATATTGATGGAGGCAAATTCAGCATGTAAACTGGAATCAGACTGGTAATAGTGGTCGTATAGTGGATTAGCTGGTTTGGTCTGGACAAGCAACCATTGAATTTCAGAACAAATTATTTCTTTCTTTGAAAAATCGGTCTTATTAGTGGGGTACATGATCTTAATTTTTGGGTGGTTGTAAGTAGGGATTCTACAGTCTGACTGAATTGGTTGGAGGTTACTTACTGTCAGGCTGTGTTAGACTGAGGTGACCTTCTGTTGGGCTGACTTGAACTTTAAAGATATTTTACATTTATATTACAAACAGCAGTTTCAACCCAGACTGAGACTTTTAGACAATTTACCTTTGTTACAGACAACAAGCCTACCAGTCTATTATCAACCCAGACTGGGACTTCAACAAGATGGGTATAGGTGGTCTGGACAATGAATTCTCAGCTATATTTAGAAGAGCTTTTGCTTCAAGAGTATTTCCTCCTGATGTTGTTGAACAACTAGGTTTGTACACAATATTTCTTTTCCCCTGTGTCATTAATAAAAAGAGAAAATGGTCTTTGAGATTGATTAAAGATTTGCCTGATATGCAAGAAAACATTACTTACATTGGCTTAGATTTAAAGTAATTAACTTTTTAATGAATTTTAGCAGGATGACAAGTGTTTTTCAAGACTGGTATGAATTAAAGAACTTACTATGTGGAGACCAGTCTGTACCATTTTGTCCTATTGTACTAGGATGCAGTGAAGTTCTTCAAAGAATAAGTTTTCAGATAAAATCATGGTATAATTGGAACTGTAATTCCCTGTCTAAATTTCTTATTATTATAATGATACTAAGTACCAGCCTTCAGATTCTCTAAGTAAGTAGATCATGTGTTATTTGCGATTATTCTTGAGTGTCCTATATGTTATATGTTCAGGTATGAAGCATGTGAAAGGTATTCTGTTGTTTGGACCACCTGGAACTGGTAAAACCTTGATGGCAAGGTGAGTCTATGAAGATGTTATGTTGTAATGTGTAATGAAATGTTTGTAACAATGTTTCTGCTTCTATAAAGGTTGCATGTAACAGTTTCAGGGTTTACATTTACATGATAGTAAGTGTAACAATGTCCAGTTTTCGTACATGGAAAAATAGCAATGTGAAATAATATGAAGTATAGTGGGAGTACATTTTATAATTAACATATAAATATTGAAATAAATGAAGTCTTTAGCTGAGAATATGTTTCTGTTTCAATGGACCTTTTAAAAGTGTTATTGTATTTTCTATGCTTCTTTTCTTTTGAATAAGATGCAGAAACATTTAAGCAATAAAAGTGCTGAAGATCTAAAAAATCAGATGAAAGTTTTAGGTACAAGTTAACATGGTGATAAATCATGGTAAAATATCTGAAATCTATTTTGTTTTCAATAAATCAGGAAATTATTTTATATATGTTCTAGACAAATAGGCAAGATGTTGAATGCAAGAGAACCTAAGATAGTAAATGGTCCACAGATTCTGGACAAGTACGTAGGAGAGTCGGAGGCAAACATCAGAAAACTGTTTGCTGATGCCGAGGAGGAGGAGAAAAGGGTATGTATACTTTATGGATTTCAACTAAAAATAGATATGCATTTTATTTGACATGTTTTCTACACTTTTGTCATTTTTCTTACTGGAATACATCTTTGGTCTTAAAATTTGTGTGGTATACTAGTAATATGATGATAAGATCACTCCCACTATTAATAAAACCACCTTTTGGAAAACTGCAGGTCTCAATAGAGGGGTTCTACTGTATTAACAACAAAATGCTACATTGTCAGTTTAATTGAAAAGTCACAAGGGTAATATCAGAGCCTTGAATACATTTTACCTTTGAAATAAGCCAGATTTACACAAAAATATCTTAAATATTTCTGGTCTGCTTCATGCTGAATCTTCACTTTTACAGCTCCAAATATTTCCAGTGATTTGGGAATTAAGTTCAAGTTTATATATTCATTTTGTATGATTGAATTGATTTGAAGAAAGGCAAGTATTCCCATGTGGTGAGATTGTCTGGAACTCTTCAAGTAACAATTATATTATCACATAGATGTGTATTTCTACACACTACACTTGTCAAGTCAAATTGTAACAAGAATGAAATTTGTTGGGGATAATTTCTTAGAGAAAACCCAAAATCAATACTGTAGTTGAGATAAATGTGTGAATTGTAATTTCAAGGGAATTCTTTCATTTCTGTACGTAGAAAATCTCAGCTGAACTGTTTGTAGAGTGAGTGTGATTAGCAAGTGGTAGACATAAAAAATATTTGTAGATGTAATAGCACACATTCAGAACACATCAATCCCTTTAAAATTACAACATGTTCTAAGGCATAAAGCAAAGTGTAATTTTTTCCTGATACTTTGAAAAAAATACACTCCTGTTGTTAATGTTCATTCAGTCCCTTGTACCTTTAATGTTACAGTTGAATAGTTGCAACACTACAGTGATTTTACCAAGGTGTGCCTGTATGCACTCAGTTTTAATTGTTTCAGCTATAACATTATAATGATAAATTTGCTTTGGAAATGTTTAAACAGTGGAGTTAATCTACTGTCATCAATGCATAAAATATTTTTATTCATTGCAGTTTCATGCAAATTAGGCATGTCTCTAAAAATAGATTTACTCAAATAAATCATATCCTTATATCACACCTTTTTCGATGTTCAGACTGCTTAACTACCTGGGACATTGTTAACATTGCTACAGCAGGACAAATAGCACCTTGTTATTTTACGACATGTAAGATCAAGTGACCATTGCATTGCATTTTACACTGTTTTTACTGTCTACTGACCATATTAGACTGAGTCACCCTATATAAAGGTTTATTATAAAGGGAATTCCAACTGTTGAACCAGAAAGTTACTGTTCCAAACAGGGTCACACTGTATACAGGTTAGACTGTATTTAACTTAGATGTTGCTTGAATTTCAGTTTGCTGAGCCAAATATAGGAGAACATTGACTGGCAGAAATCACTCCAGTAGTAATTATGAGTGCGCAAGCTCACTAATTAAATCAGGGGCTTGTCTCGGGATTCTGACAGACATCTAAAAGATGAGAATGACTATGATATTGCAGATACGTTTTTGTTTTATGTATATGTTTTTGTATTACAGTGTGGGTCTCTCAGTGGTTTACACATTGTCATCTTTGATGAGATTGATGCTATATGTAAGGCCAGAGGATCTGTGGTAAGTAGAGTACATATGTCTGCTACCATGCTTGTTATCTGTAAAAAATTCACACACCGTAACCGGAGAAATTTAAGTTCATATATGTATGTTTCGAGGTTATAGCTACTCAGTACTTCAGCCATTACAAAAAAATCAATTAAAGCATGAAAACTGCAGTCAGGGGTATGTCCAACGTCTTCTTGATTGAAGGTAAATTTTCACTTTTTCAAGACTGTGATCAGATTGTACTTACAGTATACCATGTATATTGATATTCCATTGTTTGTCAGCTACTGGCAGATCTGGTTAAAACTCCATGTTGAGTGTAAAAACTATTCTTATAAAGTGTCAAGTATGAAATAATACAATTCTTATTTGTTTAAAATTAAAAAAAAAAAGAAAAAAGAAAGGGGGAAAAGTGGGCATGAAATCCGACAATATTGTGTATGTTATACTGTGTATTTTCAGACAGGCAATACAGGTGTTCATGACACTGTAGTGAATCAGTTACTGGCTAAAATAGATGGTGTGGAACAACTCAACAATATTCTTGTCATTGGTAAGAGGGTTTTCAAATCAATTTATACTGATTGAGTTTTAATGTGTTACAAGGAAATATAAGCTATATATTTACCTTTATTCATAAATTAACAGGTACTGCAATAAATTGATATAATATACATGTAAAATCCATGCATTCTTGTAGATATATTACCATATACTTCACTGTTAGTATATAGAAATATGTCCAAAAATGTTTAAATTTACACAAGTAACTAAATGTTTGAATTTTTATGCCCCCGGCATCTACTGATGCGGGAGGCATATAGTGATCATCCTGTCCGTCCGTCCGTCCGTACGAGGTTAACCAAATGGGACCGTTTCGTTTAGCATCAATGCCCCTTACTAGAATGACTTGATACTAATGCAGATGTAACCTGTGACCATTCATCATCTTCAGACATCACCTGACCTCAGTTTGACCTCGACCTCATTTTGGACTTAGGTTGCTTTATATGGGCCATCTCTTGGTTAACCAAATGGGACCGTTTCGTCTAGTAATAATACCGCTTACAAGAATGAATTGATACTAATACAGATGTAACCTGTGACCATTCCTCATCTTCAAACATCACCTGACCTCAGCTTGACCTTGACCTTGACCTCATTTTGGACTTAGGTTGCTTTATATGGGCCATCTCTTGGTTAACCAAATGGGACCGTTTCGTCTAGCATCAGTACCGCTTACAAGAATGAATTGATACTAATACAGATGTAACCTGTGACCATTCCTCATCTTCAAACATCACCTGACCTCCGTTTGACCTTGACCTCGTTTTGGACTTAGGTTGCTTTGTATCGACAAGGATGCCACCGGGGGCATCAAGCGTTTATTGAACGCAGCTCCTTGTTAGTATTGTAATCGCATTTTGTTTGCGGTGTTCTCTGTAAAAATTTGAATCAGACTTGAGTTCTTCTTGAAAATATGATTTACTAAAGACAGAGTGTCTTCTGTACAACTGTTTATTTTGTTTTATGTGTCGTCTGTTTATTCAAATAAATTTTTATAAGTATTGATCTTAATACAGTGTAACTTCCGAAAACCGGACCTTCTGAAAACCGGAAACCTTTGAAAACCACACGAAACTCAAGGTCCCGATTTTTTCTGTTCTTATTTCTATATATTTTTGACTTCTGAAAACCGGAACTTCCGAATTCTGAAAACCGGACGATTTTTGAAGGACCGTTTATATTTCTACACTAAAATTGACTTCCGAAAACCGAACAGCAAAATTTTTGCTGGGTTAAAAGTGTCATCTGGTAATCCAAAAACGCTGTCAACATGTTCTTTTGTTTATCTATCAGCGGCCCGTGTTTATTTTGACATGCTAGATAATCACAATGATCATAAGATGCAAACGTAAGGAAGTAATTAGCGATAACTTTCATTTGTATTCAATTTATGAAAACGTGATAAATTAAATATCTTGTGTGAAAAACTTTTTTAATGTTTGAACGAAAGAAAGATAGGTGTTTTAGTTCATTTAGTTACATCGATTAAACTATGCATTGTCAACATTAACGAAATGTTGACGAACTCCGAACTCCAAAGATGGTAAAATGTAAGTGGAAAATATTTGCGTAAATGCTATTATTTAAGATATGTTGTTTCTTTTTATATTTGTTATTTATGTATTTATTATCCTTAATGTTTATAATTAATTAATTAATTACTTTTAATAAAATTGTAAAATTAAAAAGCATAATAATCACCTACATCCTACGTGTAAGATAACAACTCTTGTGCACCAAATCCACTTTGCCTACAAACTTTCAAACTTCTGAATTCAGGAAACTTCCAAAAACCGAACTTTTAGGCTGGTCCGGAGGCCGTTCGGTTTTCGGAAGTTACACTGTACTGATTTTATGTTGTAGGTATGACAAACAGGAAGGATATGATAGATGAAGCTTTACTCAGACCTGGTAGATTGGAGGTACAGATGGAAATAGGTCAGTATTACCTACAATTCACTGTACAAACACTTGCTATAGGTGGTAAATTCATAACTGTGTTGATGTCAAGAGAGAATTCCAACTGTTTTGAAGTTCTGCAATGATCTAGTTTCTACAGTATCAGGAGCAGAGACTGGTAACAATTTATAACAGATGAAAAAAAAAAAAATGTTACGAGCTTGTTACAGTAGATAAAGAAAATTATTATTTATTTATCAAGAAATGCAGTGTGATAACCTGCATTGAATACTAGTACAGTTGTTGTCACATGTGTCTATTGTTAAGCAGCCGAGACTTGGCCTAGAATTGAACTAAAGATGATGATATATATTGCCAGGTTTGCCTGATGAAGCAGGCCGTTTACAGATCTTGAAAATCCATACCAATTTAATGAAAGAGAATGACAAGCTTGCAGATGATGTTGATTTGAAAGAGTTATCTATGTTGACAAAGAATTTCAGCGGGGCTGAGATAGAAGGTCTTGTAAGATGTTCTCAGGCAACCGCCATGAACAGGCTGATCAAGGTAGGTAAAGTTGAAACATTGATTTCAAACGGTTTTATAGAGAAATTCAAACAACTTGTATTAACTAATTTGGATGGCTGCTTTCTGCATTTCCAATCAGTACTCGCCCCTTAAATTTCAATTTCACAAGGATTCCCAACAGTAATGGATCAAGTTGTGCATTTTACTCCTACACAGCTGCAACTATTTTTGAAACAGTTGAAAATTTTAATTTATATGTTTTGTCTCCATGATAGGGAGGGCTTTGGACCATGAATCTGGGGCTGATCTGCTATTGGAGTAAATATTTTTTTTTGTTTGAGTAGGAATACAAGACTTTCGGTAAGTTCCACCAAATTTACTGGCTACTAAAATATTTTGTTTGAGCAGTTGACCTACATGTATGTAATTGTTTCCTGATTGTGTTTTCAGGCAGCCAGTAAGGTAGAAGTTGACCCTGAAGCTGGCACAAAACTGAAAATCACAAGGCAGGACTTTTTACATTCCTTAGAAAATGATGTCAAACCTGTAAGTTTTATCTTCCTGTTATTCTTTTGTAATAACATGAAATAGTGTAAAGAGTGTATTCATATTTATCTATTCTTGCAATAAAAATGTTGTAATTAAGAAAAAATGAAAACCTTGGAAGTTTAGTCTATGTCATTTCTAGATTTTAATTGTATATTTTAGCTCACCTGAACCCAAAGGTTCAGACAGAGCTGTTAATATAGGTGGATATTCCTCCATCTATCGTGCATAGTCCACAGTTTTACTGTTTACATTATACAGGTCTCAACTTGGGCACAATCTTGTAGAAACCATATCAAAATGTTTGTCTTGATAAAATCTTTTATAAGTTCGATACTTGGTCACCTAGGGTCTATTAAAAACAAACTCTGATATGAAATAGAATTACAATGGATGACTTTTGATTGACATCACCGTGAAGATTTGTTCAACTAAGTTATCTTTACGTTGTATTTAAATTTGGTCTTAGTGACATTGTCACAAAGAGCAATGTTACTCAAGTGAGTGACTGGGGTCATCATGGCTCTTGGAAAGATTTCAAAATTCAAAAATGAGGTTAATGGAATTTCTCTTTAATTTTTTTAACTTCTTTTATAAGGCATTTGGCAGCAGTAAAGAAGAGTTTGAGAAGTTTATTGCCAATGGTATAATGAACTGGGGTAGTCCCGTACAGCGTGTGCTAGAAGACGGTGATTTATTGATCTCTCAGACCAAACTTAGTGACAGAACACCCATGGTTACTGTTTGCTTAGAAGGTAAGCCAACTGTGTTTGTTTTCTTGATGGAATGTATGGAAATTCTCAGAAATTTATTTTGGGCCAATTTCTAGACCTTATCTGGAGTTATACCTTTGACTCATGGTCATATCGTAGACATAAATATTTCACAAAAGAATTCCAGAATGTAAATATACTTTACATGTTTTATACACAAGATGATGTAATATCAGTAAACCTGTGCCATATAGCACTTCAAATGTTGTTGCTTTCTTGTAAAATTATATTTTTACTGACACAGTTTAGTCTTTTGCCATGATTTAAAGTTGTAACATTGTGAGGTAACTATTCATAATTATTGGTAGGTTAACTAATCAATGTAATAAATATAAAATATAATTGAAAAATTTGAAAAATGGTATTAAAACAAAACAAAAAATGCCAAAAAAGAGCATAGGTTAAATATTTGAAGTGTCCAAAAAATGTGATTTTTCATTTCATTAATTTCTTGTATTTATGTGTAGGTCCAGCTGGTTCTGGTAAAACTGCCCTTGCAGCACAAATTGCCAAGAATTCTGACTTCCCTTTTGTGAAAGTATGCTCTCCGGAAAATATGATAGGATTCCACGAGGCGGCTAAATGCCAGCAAATTAAGAAGATGTTTGATGATGCCTACAAGTCACCTCTGAGCTGTGTAATTGTTGATGATATAGAGAGATTGTTAGGTGAGTTCCTGTGATTTTATGATTCATTAATTTGAGCATTATATGAACTTAGCTTTCCTGAGGGTTGCAGTACATTGATTAATATATAATTGCTTTTGATGTGGAAGTACACTTAGCTCAAAGTTCACAGTTCTATGGATCACGGTGTTGAGTTTGATTCTAGAGCGAGGCATAAGTTTTCTGTAATGATTTGATAAAGGACATCAAGTGTGAAATCTTCTTGACTTATGTGGAAAAGTTGTCCTCCACTTTTGACTTATAGTGGAAAAGTTGTCCTCCACTTCTGACTTTGGTGGAAAAGTTGTCAGTTACTGAAGGAGAACAGGTTTGTACTGGTATAGAATTCAGGAACACTGTTTAGGCTAGCTGCCCAATGTTTCATACCTTAAGTACTGTTGAAAAACAGTGCTTAACACAAAACAAGCAAAGCAGAATTACTGTAAGTGTATTAATATTAGCAGAGTACTAATTTTTGTGCTATTAGTGGGATCAGGCATGCGCTAATTCATGTCTTGTGCTAATATTAGACTGAAATGAAAGGCTTTCCAATTTAACGCGTTAAAAATACCGTAATTACAATGCAACAGAATACAGAGAAATACATATTTATTGTGAAAATATAACTGCATTCCTAACTAATAGTCTGCAGAAAGTTTTGAATAGAATAATTAAACCTGTTTGAACATTAGTGCAAAAGCCATCTAATTTTGTAAATTAATTTGCACTTTTTTATCTTCAACATTGTTCGTAAACGTATATAACACCTTCGGAGTAGATCGCCAGTTTGTCTAGTAGCGCTAATTCTGAGTGTCAACATAACATTTTACGGCTTTGAAAACCAAGTGTGAATTGAACAAAATTTAACAACATTCACAACATGTAACAAATTTCAGTATACGATTAACAAATTCAGATAATTAAATGATCTGACATGTGGATCATTTATAACGCATTTATACTTTAATACGAGATTTTTCCACAGTAAGAGAAGAAAGAAAAAGAAAACAGATCAACATGCATAATTTATATATTGCTTTTTATTTTAAAAGCAGACTTAATACACATGCAATCTTTACCAAATAATTTTTTTTATAGAAAAAACGTGTATAATTCCGGGCAGAACTGTTTGATAGAACTGTCACGTTCAGGCCATTCAGTATTTCATCGGAAATTGGTGTTTCAGATACAGCCAATAGGCTATTTTAGCGCTGCAGATATTGCGCTAATACAAGTATGCACTAATAAGTCAAAACTACTCAGTTTAAGGCATTTGCGCTAAAATTTAGCGACGCTTATATAAGTACACTTACAGTATGCCCTTCTCACTTTCATTTCTAGACAATAGAAGTGTAATGGATAGAACAATATATTGTCTTATTATACATAGAAAACAAGAAAACTGTTATAAATATTATTTTTTCTTCAGATTATGTACCAATTGGACCAAGATTTTCCAACTTAGTACTTCAAGCTCTACTGGTGTTGTTGAAAAAAGTTCCACCACATGTAAGTTAATGGGCTTATATACTGACATAGTGTTGGTGATCAGTTTTGACCAATAGTTGTGTAAAGAATGTTTCAGTTACTGTATAAATGTTTCAGTGGATCAGTTTGTCAAAGAGTCTCAGTGATTTTCACTCTCTGAAAGTACTCCCAGAATTAAAATAGGCACAATTTAATAAAAGAACAGTACATGGAATACATGACATTAATATTTACACACTTAGAAAGTAATCTGGCAAAGTTATTATGAGTTCCAGTAATTGACAGTAACGTTAATTGTAGTATGCAGTATTTGATACATATTGAGTGTAGGGCTTGGTTACAGAAAAAAGAGTTCCCTCTGTGTCATTTATTTTGTGGGCATTTGCTGTACTTTACAAGTTCTGGTCTTAAATTACAGGGCCATAAGTTATTCGTTATTGCAACAACTTGTAGAAAGGATGTATTACAAGAGATGGAATTGTTAAATGTATTTAACAATGTTGTCCATGTTTCTAATATATCAAATGGGGAACAACTCATGGCAGTCATAGAAAATCTAGATGTTTTCACATCTGAAGAAACTGCTATGTTAGCTAAGAAAACTGCAGGAAAAAGGTATGTTGTTATACATGTATAGATTTTGATAATAAAATTAATGATGAATGTCCCCATGCAAAAATCGGCAAGGTATTTCGTTGTAATATCTCCTTACATACAGTAATAAATTGCATTAAAATAGCTAGATTTTTTACCTGATATACCGGAAATCTGGTGACATAAATCTTGGATGACACAAACATCTGCTTAACTTTATTGTCTTTCATTATTCTGTAATATATATAAAAAAAATTTTTTTGATGGTTCTAGCCAATGAGGGAGACATGAATTCTTGGACTTCAGATTTTTAGAACTTTCGGGAATTGTTTTTGTTCATTTGGATTTAATTGTGTGGACTGGCACATCATACAAAATTAACAAAAATTATCCCCTTTGAATATCAAGTGATATATGGCTATACACTATATGGCTGCTTAAAATATGACTTTTTTATGAGCTTCTGTTGTTGATACATAATTTACTTGTATATCCGTTTGGTTTTATAGTTAGTAAAACAAATTTATAATCTTTTGATATTAGATCTTTTTGCGCTGAAGTTACTAACTACATTTTCTAGGTGAAACAAGAGGTCAAGTTGATATAGATTGTAAATTGAATAAATCAGATGCAGAGCTGTTAAAATGTAATGACTTGTTATCTTGCAGTTTATGGATTGGAATCAAGAAGTTGTTAGTCCTGATTGAGATGGTACGGCAGATAGAAGGCCGTGAGAAAATTCACAAACTTGTATGTTTACTTGAAGAAGAGGCTTCCTTAGAAATGTGATAGAACTGGAAGGTTTATATCGCGTTTGTGATTCTGGAGTGTCATGTTTATGCAGAACCAAGAGTGTGTTTTAATTATGTGTTACTAATGCAGAACCTCTTTTCATACTGGCTGTTAACCTGTGAAATGAGGCAGGTTCTAAAAAGGAGGTGAATTAATATTAAAATTCTTCATTGGTACATGTTTGAATTGAACTGATAAATATAGAATATTTCTATTTAATGACCATTTTGAAAATTATGATGATTTTAGATACCAAGGAGAGGCCCTGGTAAAGATTTAGGGATGAAAGAATACAATTTGATTCTATTTATAGATTTATGATTTGCTTAGGTAATGTTTATTTGGTTGTTGGTGCATGATAATTTGGTTCTGGTAGATGGTCAGTTTGGTACCATATCTGAATGAGAAATGCTTAAAAGTTGACAGTATTGAATTACACCTGTAATTGACTGAGTAAGGAGTACTTCATCTAAGATTTATTTGATTATAGATGAAAAAGTAATGAAAGCTGTCTGAAATTAAAGTGACTGTATCACAATTATTATACAAGTTAAAGTTGCTTTTCCAGAACCTATGCATGTATATACTGCCATTGATTTATATATGAATTTAAATTTCTCAAAAGCACCAACCGTCCTTCAGGTTTGACCACAGAGTGAGGCTGTGTTTTTGACAGAAGTTTTTCGACTTAATTTCAATGATTTATGCAGGCAAATTGTTGGAAAACTAGAAACTACTGGTAAATTCTAGAACTGCTGGATGCTGAACTGATTGCTATATATATACCTGAAATACTGTTGTAAATTTGTGTTGAAATTGATCACATGAAAGAAACAAAAATGGCAAAATTACAGTTAAGATGTGATATGTTCAAAATATTGATGCTGTCAAAGGTAAATCTGATATTGATGTGAAGTTTTATATCTGGTGTGCTAAGAAAATTCCAATATTTAAGAATATATGAATGGAAGAATGATATACATGTATATGAAGAATTATGTATATGTCAGATTATTGGAATATAATTTATCTGATTCTGATTGTGCAATAAAGTGTATGTAGACTTGACTAAAGTTGTATTTTATGTGGTTACATGGTTGAATTCTGGAGAAATTATCAGACGGAACAAAAAACCAACAAATACAAGTAAATGAAATTTGCTGATCTTGTGACTTAGCAAGTGACAACTGACACAGATTTCCCCTTAATCAGGAATAAACAAGGTACATTGTACATAAATTAAACAAGCTACATAATACATAATCCGACATTTTACTGGTTATTAACACTTGAATCATTATGAGGATGGCATTACTTTCTCTGAGAATGCTACAGGAAATAGTTCATACAAGAGTTTTAAACACAAAATGGAGAGAGACAATTTGTCTGTTTTGGATCATGATAAAAATTAAAGTTAACTGATATAAAGATATACAATGAATGGTAGACTTCGGAAGAATGCTATTTGAAGTTTGGTAAACATTGGATAATCTGATAATATCTAGTTTTATTGGCACAAAATACTGGAATTTAAATGTTGCGGCCATTAGCTGTGATAACCTCTTACCCGCTGTCACAAGAATAAATAAGACTTTACTCTATGTTAACACTTTTCTTTGTATATGCTAGCTGTTTAGTCAGGCTATAAATTTTGTACTATACCCATGTAGTATGTTTAGGCTATCTCCATCTTTCAGCCCATTTGTTACAAAAGTTAGTGCACACTTGTTTTTATGGCCAGCCATTAAATATGGTGAGGGATCATGTAGTGTTTTCCCTATCTATGTGTATGCATGTGTGTGTCCAGCTAATAACTTTATCATGAGAAGTTTAGATTCAGAAATAACTTTGCATAAATGACCGCTATGACAAGACAACTGTAAAGTCATTTAATTTTGTGGGCATGAAATTTCGTGGTTTTGGTCTAAACAGCAATTTCACGGGGATATGAATTCGTGGATTTCAAATTTTGAACATAAAATGAATGAGAATTTTACTTCTTTGTTGGGATTAAATTTCGTGGATTGACTCAACCACGAAATCCAAGAAAATTAGTCCCCAACGAATATTAATGATTTCACAGTACTTGTTGCAACCCCTAGCTTAAAAGTCAAGGTCACACATAGAAGTCAGTGGTTTATGGTAATTTCTTGTCTGCTCTAACCTTTTTTATGCATGCAAGGATATTGAATGAATTGATGGTTATTCAGGTTCCATGGCTTAAACATTCTCCGTAACTAGACAGTGTGTGGTATACAGGAAATAGGCCTCTAGCAATGACTTTGAACCCTGTGTTGTCCTATTAACATCTGTTCCAAGAAATACAACCATTGTTTAAAGAGTTAAAAAACTGCCTGTTTGACCTTCAATCTCACCTGTACCTTAATTTGACATGGTAGAAATTTGCATTTGGCCCATCATCACATTCAGTTTAACATTTTGGCACAGCTGACTGACAACCATGGGTCATTCAACACAGTCACATCATGGGAACATTTCTGTGTAGTAATAAAAAAATCTTTCAAAACAGTTAAAAGTTGCCGAGTGGAAACAGATTTTTACTTGACCTTGAACAGTGATTTTAACCTTTAACCATCAAGCATAGATCATGTGATGACACATGGTCTCATCATGGGGAACATTTGTGTATAGCACCAAGATAATACATCAATGCATATAAAAGTTATGGAGGGGAAACATTTTTACTCAACCTTCAATAGTGACTTTGACCTGCAACCTACAAATGTTAGTCATGTATGTGCACAATCTACATATTGCCCTCTATTCACATACTAAGTTTTATGAACCTAGCTTAAACACTTCGAGTAATTGCAGGATCCAGATTTGTGAATGGACAGACAGATGAATGGAGGGCATTCCTATAGTCCCCTGTGGTGTTCCATTGGTAGGTGATTAAAAAACAACTGGTGTCAAAAGCGTGAAATACTTTTAAATGAAAATTGTCATACAAGGTCTCAACAATGTGTACTGTATTTACCCCTAGTAAATTGGCAAATCCACTTGAATCATGAGTATAACAATTATAACTAAAGCTGCTCCCACAACCTTGTCATCAGAATAGTAGTATACGAGTCAACCATGCACCAAGGGCTCAACTGCCTTATCAGACTTGAGTGCTTTGATTAGCAAAAACAAGTTTCAAGGGCCATAATTCCAAATGCATGGATCGATTTGACTAGTGATTGAACTTGGCTGAGGACTTATTGGCAAACACATTTTGTTCAAGTTTGATGAAGATCGGATGAGAAATGTTCGACTTAGAATGCAGACAAGATTTATGACAGACACACATGCAGACAGACAGACAGGAGTAAATCAATATGTCTTTTACATCACTGTGTGGTGGGAGACATAATTATATCTACCTGACAACAAGCTTATCAAAGACACCTTGTGATAGCAGGATAATTTACCAAGTTACTGACTGAGGACCAAAAGACATTTTAAGTGATACAGATAGTGATTCATTTAGACTTCATTAAAAATTCCAGTTAATCATTTTTATCTTTATACTTATGTCACTCCTAATATATCAAGGGCTGAGAAAAATTCTGTCAACCACATGGGCGATCGGGCGTGCTTTCAAACGTTGTCATAGTATGGATGTTACTGTGTAAAAGGTATTGCTCTAGTGCCTTGGCAATATCTGACTAGCCTCGCTTAAATGCGTTATAGCCTTGCTTATGTCATAGCCTTGCTCATTATAGTATAGTTGCTTTGCTTGGAATTCCAGTATGTTGTTCCGTTGGTCAGCTAAATATTCCTTCATTACTTCGGCATTACCACTGAGTTATGGAGAATGTTTAATTTACTGTGGTGTACTGTAGCCTTGCTCAATATATTATTTGCCTTGCTTAGAATTACAGTACATTGGCTCCGTTGGTCCGCTAAATATTCCTCATTACTTCGGCAGCTACCGTCAAGTTATGGGGAATGTTTAATTTATCCCCCCGCCAAAGGCGAAGGGGATATTAGAAATGCTCTCCGTCCGTCCGCAACGATCTTTGTCCGGAGCATAACTCCAAAAGTACTGGAGGGATTTTCTTCAAACTTCATACACTGATAGAGCACATTGGGAGGAAGTGCAGTGTGCAAGAACAATAACTCTACCTTGCCTATTTTTTGAGTTATTCCCCTTTATCATATTTTCTTAAAAAAATTTGTCCGGAGCATAATTCCAAAAGTACTGGAGGGATTTTCTTCAAACTTCATACACTGATAGAACACATTGGGAGGAAGTGCAGTGTGCAAGAACAATAACTCTGCCTTGCCTATTTTTTGAGTTATTCCCCTTTATCATATTTTCTTAAAACATTTTGTCCGGAGCATAACTCCAAAAGTACTGGAGGGATTTTCTTTAAACTTCATACACTGATAGAACACATTGGGAGGATGTGCAGTGGGCAAGAACAATAACTCTACCTTGCCTATTTTTTGAGTTATTCCCCTTTATCATATTTTCTTTAAAAAAATTGTCCGGAGCATATCTTCTTCATGCATGGAGGGATTTTGATATATCTTGGCACAAATGTTTACCACCACGAGATGGAGTGTCAAGCATGCTAAATCCAATTTTGAGGTGTATTTTGACCAATCTCTACCTGGTAAAGATTGTTGTGTGGACTTACAATTTTTTAGCTCACCTGTCACAAAGTGACAAGGTGAGCTTTTGTGATCGCGCGGTGTCCGTCGTCCGTCGTCCGTCCGTGCGTCCGTAAACTTTTGCTTGTGACCACTCTAGAGGTCACATTTTTCATGGGATCTTTATGAAAGTTGGTCAGAATGTTCATCTTGATGATATCTAGGTCAAGTTCGAAACTGGGTCACGTGCCATCAAAAACTAGGTCAGTAGGTCTAAAAATAGAAAAACCTTGTGACCTCTCTAGAGGCCATATATTTCATAAGATCTTCATGAAAATTGGTCAGAATGTTCATCTTGATGATATCTAGGTCAAGTTCGAAACTGGGTCACGTGGGTTTAAAAACTAGGTCAGTAGGTCTAAAAATAGAAAAACCTTGTGACCTCTCTAGAGGCCATATTTTTCATGAGATCTTCATGAATATTGGTCAGCATGTTTACCTTGATGATATCTAGGTCAAATTTGAAACTGGGTCACGTAGGGTCAAAAACTAGGTCATTAGGTCTAAAAATAGAAAAACCTTGTGACCTCTCTAGAGGCCATATTTCTCAATGGATCTTCATGAAAATTGGTCAGAATGTTCACCTTGATGATATCTAGGTCAAGTTCGAAACTGGGTCACGTGGGGTTAAAAACTAGGTCAGTAGATCTAAAAATAGAAAAACCTTGTGACCTCTCTAGAGGCCATATTTTTCATGAGATCTTCATGAATATTGGTCAGAATGTTCATCTTGATGATATCTAGGTCAAGTACGAAACTGGGTCATGTGGGGTCAAAAACTAGGTCAGTAGATCTAAAAATAGAAAAACCTTGTGACCTCTCTAGAGGCCATATTTCTCAATGGATCTTCATGAAAATTGGTCAGAATGTTCAACTTGATGATATCTAGGTCAAGTTCGAAACTGGGTCACCTGCGGTCAAAAACTAGGTCAGTAGATCTAAAAATAGAAAAACCTTGTGACCTCTCTAGAGGCGATATTTTTCAATGGATCTTCATGAAAATTGGTCAGAGTGTTTACCTTGAAGATATCTAGGTCAAGTTCGAAACTGGGTCACGTGGGGTTAAAATCTAGGTCAGTAGATCTAAAAATAGAAAAACCTTGTGACCTCTCTAGAGGCCATATTTTTCATGAGATCTTCATGATTATTGGTCAGAATGTTCACCTTGATGATATCTAAGTCAAGTTCGAAACTGGGTCACGTGGGGTTAAAAACTAGGTCAGTAGGTCTAAAAATAGAAAAAACCTTGTGACCTCTCTAGAGGCCATATTTCTCAACGGATCTTCATGAAAATTGGTGAGAATGTTCAGCTTGATGATATCTAGGTCAGGTTTGTAACTGGGTCATGTGCGGTCAAAAACTAGGTCAGTAGGTCGAAAAAAAGAAAAACCTTGTGACCTCTCTAGAGGCCATATTTTTCAAGAGATCTTCATGAAAATTGGTGAGAATGTTCACCTTGATGATATCTAGGTCAAGTTTAAAAGTGGGTCACGTGCCTTCAAAAACTAGGCCATTAGGTCAAATAATAGAAAAACCTTGTGACCTCTCTAGAGGCCATATTTTTCAATGGATCTTCATGAAAATTGGTCAGAATTTTTTATCTTGATGATATCTAGGTCACATGTGCTCAAAAACTAGGTCACTATGTCAAATAATAGAAATAATGACGTCATACTCAGTTCAACACTGGGTCATGTGGGGATAGGTGAGCGATTCAGGACCATTATGGTCCTCTTGTTTTTTTATCCCCCCGCCAAAGGCGAAAGGGATATTAGAAATGCTCTCTGTCTGTCCGTCCGTCCGCAACGATCTTTGCCCGCAGCAGAACTCCAAAAGTACTGGAGGGATTTTCTTCAAACTTCATTCACTGATGGAACACATTGAGACGAAATGCAGTGTTCCCCTTTTTCATATTTTCATTTAAAAATATTATCTCGCAGTTCCTTTCAAGAATTTCTACAGCCACCTTGTTGAAGCAAAGAAGCAACTTGCATGTGTTTATGACAAAAACCTGGTGCAAAATACAATATATCCAAAGGTGTTACAACAAAATACACTGCCTATTTGTGGTGCTCTAGCTATAGCATATGCTGTGTCACTATTCTTTGGTCAAAAACCGGAACTTCAAAACTATGATCTCAGCCGCTTGAGACAACATATTCGTCATTGTCTTTTCACAGGAAACCTATTACCCTTTCCTGTTATGCAGCATATACACCATGAAGAACAAGCTAATCAAATGCAGCATGAGCATTTACTGCAGGCCTATTTTCAAGATCAAGACTTTAAACAGAAACTGCATACAGCAACTGTGAATCACGACAATACTTACCATAAAGAAATGAGCAAAGGTGAACAACATACACATCTTTCCGGTGAACGAACAAAACTATGGAGAAATCAGAGAACTGTAGAGAAATTTGAAAAACACAAGCAGATTGACAGAGAAAGAAAGAAAGCTGCACGAAAACAGAGATCAAAAGAAAGATTTCATAAGGATAGAGAAGTAAATAACAAAAGAATGAGAACCACGCGAGCTTCAAGATCCTCTGAAACTGCTCAGAGACACAGACATGCTGACAGAGACAGAAAGAAAACCACGCGAGATTCAAGATCCTCTGAAACTGCTCAGAGACACAGACAGGCTGACAGAGACAGAAAGAAAACCACGCGAGATTCAAGATCCTCTGAAACTGCTCAGAGACACAGACAGGCTGACAGAGACAGAAAGAAAACCACGCGAGATTCAAGATCCTCTGAAACTGCTCAGAGACACAGACATGCTGACACAGACAGAAAGAAAACCACGCGAGATTCAAGATCCTCTGAAACTGCTCAGAGACACAGACAGGCTGACAGAGACAGAAAGAAAACCATGCGAGATTCAAGATCCTCTGAAACTGCTCAGAGACACAGACATGCTGACAGAGACAGAAAGAAAACCACGCGAGATTCAAGATCCTCTGAAACTGCTCAGAGACACAGACATGCTGACACAGACAGAAAGAAAACCACGCGAGATTCAAGATCCTCTGAAACTGCTCAGAGACACAGACAGGCTGACAGAGACAGAAAGAAAACCATGCGAGATTCAAGATCCTCTGAAACTGCTCAGAGACACAGACAGGCTGACAGAGACAGAAAGAAAACCACGCGAGATTCAAGATCCTCTGAAACTGCTCAGAGACACAGACAGGCTGACAGACACAGAAAGAAAACCACGCGAGATTCAAGATCCTCTGAAACTGCTCAGACACACAGACAGGCTGACAGAGACAGAAAGAAAACCACGCGAGATTCAAGATCCTCTCAAACTGCTCAGAGACACAAACAGGCTGACAGAGACAGAAAGAAAACCACCAGAGCTTCAAGATCCTCTGAAACTGCTCAGAGAGACAGACACACTGAGAGAGAGAGAAAGAAAACCACCCGAGCTGCTAGATCCTCCGAAACTGATGAAAGAGACAGGAAGGCTGAAAGTGACAGAAAGAAAACCACGCGAGCTGCTAGATCCCCCGAAACTGCTGAAAGAGACAGGAAGGCTGAAAGTGACAGAAAGAAAACCACGCGAGCTGCTAGATCCCCGAAACTGATGAAAGAGACAGGAAGGCTGAAAGTGACAGAAAGAAAACCACGCGAGCTGCAGATCCCCGAAACTGATGAAAGAGACAGGAAGGCTGAAAGTGACAGAAAGAAAACCACGCGAGCTGCTAGATCCCCCGAAACTGATGAAAGAGACAGGAAGGCTGAAAGTGACAGAAAGAAAACCACGCGAGCTGCTAGATCCCCCGAAACTGATGAAAGAGACAGGAAGGCTGAAAGTGACAGAAAGAAAACCACCCGAGCTGCTAGATCCCCCGAAACTGATGAAAGAGACAGGAAGGCTGAAAGTGACAGAAAGAAAACCACGCGAGCTGCTAGATCCCCCGAAACTGATGAAAGAGACAGGAAGGCTGAAAGTGACAGAAAGAAAACCACCCGAGCTGCTAGATCCTCCGAAACTGATGAAAGAGACAGGAAGGCTGAAAGTGACAGAAAGAAAACCACGCGAGCTGCTAGATCCCCCGAAACTGCTGAAAGAGATAGACATGAAAACAGAAAGAGAATGAAAATGAGCCGAGATGCTAGGTCCTCTGATCAAGTACACAAATGCAGAGATGCAGACAAAGAAAGAAAGATACTTACAAGAATAAACAGAGCTCAACATGAAATTTCAGTTGAACAAAAAGTGTTAGAAGAGTTTAAAACAGCCATAAGTGATGGCCCGACATATATTTGTACATGCTGCTGGAGATGTCTTTATAGAAGGACTGTGATCCATGTGAATAAGAACAAATATAAGAAACTTAATAAGATTTTGTTGAGAAAGTGTTTCACAGATGTAAACATACACAACAGTCAATGGATATGTCTCACTTGTGATAAGAAAATTCAGTCTGGAAAAATTCCCCCTCAAGCTCAGGCAAATGACATGTCTTTTCCAGCTATACCATATGCTTTAGAGCAACTCAGCCAACTGGAACTGCAGCTTATTTTGAAAGTTATTCCATTTATGAAAATTGTAGCTATGCCTCGTGGCGCACAGCATGGTTTGCATGGACAGGTTGTTCTTGTACCGGCTGACCTGAATAAAGTAACAAACAATTTACCGCGTCAATCACATGAAAGCCAAATAATTGCATTGGCTTTAAAAAGAAGACTGTCAGATAGACATTTTGTTATGAAGCAGTACATCAGACCAGAGTTTGTGACAAAAGCATTGGCAGTACTAAAACAAAATCATCCATGCTATCAGGATGTAGAGGTAAACAAAGATTGGCTTGATGTGAGTTTTCAAGAAGATCCAGACTTCTGGAAGGCTGCTACACTGTCTGACCATGATCCACAACAAGGCTATACAACAAGCACAGTGCATCAAAACACAGAACAGTTAGAAAACAGCACTACTGATAATTTACTTGTTGACAGTGAAGATGAAGTAGATGAAGACAATCCAGAAAGTTTTATTACTGACTTGCAGTATAGTCGTTCCGTAAACATACAGACGTGCATTCAACCAGTCAGTGGACCAGAAGTAAAAACAAATGAAATCCTGAGCCTGGCACCTGGGGAAGGACAGATACCAATCTCCATGACAAAGGAACCTCACTGGGAAACTATGGCATTCCCAAACCTTTTCCCAACTGGACAAAATGGATTCTTTGCAGATACGCCCCGGCCAACTAGAATAACACCAAAGCAGTATATAAATGCACGACTACTTTCTAAAGACAGTCGCTTCGCTGAAAGCCCTGAGTATGCTTTTGCAGCATTAGATTGGTTGGAAAGAGATTCAGTATCGCAAAACATAACTATAACTACTCGAAAAATTTTCAACCAGAATATATCTGTCAGGGAATTAAAAGACCCTTTAAGGATTCCACGATTACTTTCAGAAAATCAGCTGTTTGCAACATTCAGAAACATTCGTGGTACTCCACAGTATTTCAAGCAAATGCATCTAGACATGATGGCAAAACTAAGACAGCTTGGACCATACACATTTTTCATCACAGGTTCAGCAGCTGAATTCCATTGGCCAGAAGTTATAAGAGTTATAGCTCGTCAGTACGGAGAAGAATTCACTGATGCACAGATAGATCTGATGAATTGGGAGACCAAGAGAATGTGGCTTCAACGAAACCCTGTGACTGCTGCACGTCACATAGACTATATTTTTGAACAGCTTTGGAGTAAAGTCATTCTCAGTGGTTTGCATCCCATAGGTCAAATTTTGAACTATGACCTCAGAAAAGAAATGCAGGGACAAGGAACTGCCCATTTCCATGCTGCTGTACATGTCTATGGTGCACCAAAATTGGACATTGATTCAGACAGTTCATTTACAGATTTTGCAGACAAATATATTAAATGTGAATTACCAAATAAAGACTCTGATCTGGAACTTCACAACCTAGTTTCTGCAAGACAGCTTCACCATCACACAAGGACATGTAAGAAAAACAAGCAATCCTCTTGTCGATTTGGTTACCCTAAATGTCCCTCTGAACATACACTCATTTCTAGAGTACCAACAGAAGAAAATGTAAACGCATTGAAAAGCTTTGCCATGGACATCCTCTCAAAGATGTACAAACAGTTATCAACAATATGTGTAAATAGTGATCCTCCAACACTAGATGCTTTATTACACGAAATTGGTGTAACTAAAGATGTATATAACAGAGCTCTTACAATTTCATCTAGGATAACACAGGTGATTATGAAAAGAAATACATCTGATATTTACATAAATAATTACAATCCAACAATTCTGAAGTGCTTGCAGTCAAACATGGATATACAGATTATTACTTCAATGTGGGCCTGTATTGCATATATCACATCTTATATCTGCAAACCTGAGAAAACCATGTCTGAGCTAATGCGAAAAGCTAGTAAAGAAGCCAATGACAAGACAATCAGAGATAAGCTATTCTCAATTGGGAACATTCTGAGAAAGGGCAGAGAAGTGTCACACCATGAAGCTATTATGAAACTATTATCTATACCATTACGCAGGTCCAACACACCAGTGCAGTTCATTGCCACTGACTACAGACAAGACAGAACAAGGATATTAAAACCCAAGAATGTGATAAACTCTATGACTGATGATGACACTAACATCTATGTTCCAGGTATACATGAAAAGTATGCAGCAAGACCAAAGTCATTGAAAAATATTTCTCTGGCAGAATTCGTTTCAAATTATACAAATGTCAAAAAAACATTAGATGACAGTAACTGTGAACAAGAAGTTGACATTGACACCGGTTCAACATCTACTATAATTCTCCTTGCTGGTGGTTTGGGTAAAATGTCAAAACGGAAAAGACCTCAAGTTTTACGCTATCATTATGTTTCCAGAGAAAAAGATGAAGAACTATACTACCATAGATTACTTCTCCTTTACTTTCCTTGGCAACAAGAAGATGACCTACTGATCAGAGGGACCTACAAGGCATTTTTTGAAGAACACAAAGCAGAAATAATACCAGTCATGCAAAACTTTGAACCTTACTATGAAGATGTTGACACAGTCCTTGAAACTTTTGATCCAGATGAACTTCAAGCTGAGATTTGGAATGAAGTTGCAGCTCAAGTTGAACAAGAGAGAGAAAATCCAAAAAACCAGCAATTAGACCCAACCAGAATGTTTTTAGATACAGAAAACTTAACTTGTTCATCTTCAGTTGCAACTCAGAAAAGTATTAAGGCCGGATTCACTTTAACAGCTGGACCTTTGATGACTGATACACATTTCTATGACCATGTTCAGTCTCTGAATTATAAACAAAGACATCTTTTTGACTTCATACTATCATGGGCAACAAATATGAGAAACCAAATACCTCAAAACCCTTTTTACATATTTCTGTCTGGAGGAGCAGGAGTTGGGAAGTCCCACTTAATACATGCTATTTTCGAAGCTGTCACACGTACACTTTGTTTACCAGGACATGATCCAGAGCATCCAACAGTTCTGCTTACAGCTTCTACTGGTAAAGCAGCTGCAAACATTAATGGACTTGCGCTTCATTCAGCATTTGGTCTACCTGTCAAGGATAATACATCCAAAAAACTACAGTATCGAAAACCAGGTGCAGAAAAGTTAAATACCCTCAGATCTAACTATGTTAATCTAAAACTGATTATAGCTGATGAAATTTCAATGTTTGGAGCAAAAAACTTGTCTAATTTATCCTTGACCCTTCAAGACATCTACCAGGAATACACAATTCCTTTTGCTGGTATATCTATTCTTGCAGTAGGAGATCTTCTGCAGCTAAACCCTGTTGGTGATAGAGCCGTTTTTAAACCAATATCTGATGGATATGAAGCACTTGCAGGGTCACTTTGGACACACATGTTTAAACTATATGAACTAGAAGAAATCATGCGCCAGAAGAATGACCCAGAATTTGCACAAATTCTGTCACGAGTAAGAACAGGAGACTTCACAGATTATGACGAAAAAAGCCTGTTAAATCTAAAGAACACAGACACAAGCAGATTTGGATCTGACTCAGTCCATATATACATGTACAACAAACAAGTGGATGCCTACAATCAGGATCATATTGCAGCTTTGAAAGACTGCATAACTATAACTGCTTTTGATTCAAGAAGAGACAAAAATACAAATTCAGTCAGTGTTACAGTTCCGGAAACTACCGGTAGTATCAATAATACAGCGAATCTGCCAACAAAGCTGACTATTGCTACTGGGGCTAAAGTCGTGTTAACAAAAAATATTGACATTGCGGACCGTCTCGTTAATGGTGTAATTGGTAAAGTTAAAGAAGTTCACATGCCTGAAAACAAGCTAAAAGGTACTATATTTGTCGACTTTGGGGATTCCAAAGTTGGACAGAATGCAAAAGTTGGTTCCCCAAAACATCTCCGCCATTGCGTTCCTGTTAAAGCTATAACATGTTCCTTCTTGCTTAAAAAGCCATGCACTATCGAAGTAGAAAGAACCATGTTTCCATTGATTCTAGCATATGCTATTACCAGTCACAAAGCTCAAGGCGGAACCTACAAACATGTTGTTGCTGACCTAACTGTGCCTGAAAATGTTACTACAATTTTCCCAGGACAAGTCTACACTATTCTTAGTAGAGCTACTTCCCGACAAGGATTAAAGTTAATAAACTTTTCCAGACAGAAAGTGGTAGTCAATATTGAAGCTTTGAATGAAATGAAAGACATGCGCCACAGCAGAAGTTTTGACTGGACACACCTAATTCCAAGTAAGCATCATACAGTTTCATTTCTCAACATAAGATCACTTCCAGCTCATATTGACCACCTGCAAAGTGATCCCAATATACAAAAGTTATCAGTGCTATGTCTTTCTGAGACACATGTCAAAACTAGCAAAGAAGTGCTGATAAATGAATTTGACACTTTCTTCGGATACACACCACATGGTCTTGCAATTGCAGTAAAGGCTGGTATACCTTCCACACATTTCAAAATACTCAGCACGAAGATTGAAATAATGGCGAGAGTAATTACATTACATTCGCAAGACATCCTTGTTATCTGTGTGTACAAGCCCCCTACATCCTCAAACAATGAATTCTTACAAGAACTTTCTACTGTGCTTAAACAGAACAGAAAATATCCCATGCTTGTAGGTGGTGACTTCAACATGCAACCAAGTGATAACCTAGTACAGTTGACAGCTGGACCTGAACTCTTCCAGGTGATAATGAAGCCAACCCATATTCATGGTAGAACACTTGATCACATTTATGTACCTCATCAATATAAAGATTGTCTTTCTGGAGCCATGCCTTTACCATACATAGATCACCATTTAACTTGGATTCACATATAGCTAACCTCTTATGGTAATTTTTCCATTCCTTCTTTTTACAGTAGCCATATAGAAAAACATCATAGCTATACTGTTCATGAAAATTAATAAAATTTAACAGTAAACCACCTCACCACTGACTTATTCTTTCTTCCACATCTTTAAAACCCTTGATGCAGACCACAACTAACTTGCCACAAACTTTAGCCTTCAATTATAATTTGCCCGGCGGGGGGATTGGCCATGTCTAACATGGCTCTTGTTTACTGTGGTGTACTGTGGTATCCCTTGCGTTCGTGTGGCGCTGATTGTTGCTTAGGCTAGACAGACACAGACGCACACGCACACACAGACAGACAGGAGTAAATCAATATGTCTTCCACATCACTGTGTGGTGGGAGACATAGTTATATCTGCCTGACAACAAGCTTTTCAAAGACACCTTGTGAAAGCAGACACAACAATGATAATGTGGCTGTCACACCTGTACATAAAGTGTCAATATCTTATCATAATATTAGCTTGGCTTAAAATTTGTTTGCATATTATCTGCAAAATAAATCTACAAATTATTATGCCCCACTTCGAAGAATTTTAGATTTTTAGACAAATGATTCGTAATCATTTAAACCTTTTCCAGACAAAAACTTGAGAATGTTTGGGCCTAGGATCATGAAACTTGATAGAGAGGATAATCATGACCAGCAGATGACCCCTATTGATTTTGAGATCAGTATGTCAAAGGTCAAGGTCACAGTGACCCTGAACAGTTGAACTGTTTCCGGATGGTAACTCTAGAATGCTTGGGCCTAGGATAATGAAAGTTGATAGGGAGGTTGGTCATGACCAGCAGATGACCCCTATTGATTTCGAGGTCTGTATTTCATAGGTCAAGGTCACAGTGACACTGAACAGTTAAATGGTTTCCGGATATAGATCAATAACGCTTGGACCTAGGATCATGAAAGTTAATAGGGAGATTGGTCATGACAAGCAGATGACCCCTATTGATTTTGAGGTCATTAGGTCAAAGTTCAAGGTCACATTGGCCAAGAAAAATTAAACGGCTTCTAGATGATAACTGGAGAAAGCTTAGACCAAGGGTCATGAAAGATGATAGAGAGGTTTATCATGACCAGCAGATGACCCACATAGATTTTGAGGTCAGTAGGTCAAAAGTCAAGGTTACAGTGACCCGGAACATTTAAACCTTTTCCAGACAAAAACTTGAAAATGTTTGGGCCTAGGATCATGAAACTTGATAGAGAGGATAATCATGACCAGCAGATGACCCCTGTTGATTTTAAGGTCAATAGGTGAAAAGTCAAGGTCAGGTTGAACCAGAACAGTAGAACTTTTGTTTACAGTGAGCATATAATTTCTGTTCCTTGTGCAATAATTTATTACTGAATGCATCAAGGGGGCATTTCGTGTTCGACGAGCTGTTGTTAAATGAATAATCTTTAAAAATATCTTTCCCTATAAAATAAATTTCAGAATTTTATATTCTTAAAGATTTAATGTAAAAATATGGCCTGAATATCACTTCTATAACACATCGTCATCAAATCAAAGACCAAATAAGTGTATTGGCACCAATACTTTGAGAGGGTGATGCACATTTAAAGACATTGATTGTAATCCATTTATTACATGATCATGATGCCAGTGTACACATTTTGTGTAGGAAGTTTTGTACGAATCCCTTTGAAAGTGTGAAGAAGTTTGCAAAACCATCTTTTTATGCAACAGATCATCCAGGATGGCCCCTATACACACTGTAACCCGGATAGTAAGAATTACTTTCCTTGTTTTATTTCTCGCCATTTGTAGTTCGAGTAGACAATCAAGAATCAGTGTTCTATACATCATTAAGGTTTGTATACTTTATAAACTACTTTTTTCTACCCAAATAATAAAGTTTAGTAGTGTAAATTAATACATTAAAATGTATAACGCTGTTGTAAGAAACAAATAGTGCAAATCGCCGTTCTTAGATAGAACACTCATTAAAATATGAAGCAGTTATCAAACGCTTATTTATGAGAATAGTGTTGATATAGCTAACCAATGAGAAAATAGAATGAGGATTGTCACGTGATGTTAGTCATTTAAATACGGCAGAACGGCATAGGAAATCAGATGGTTCCCAGGCACTGGAGACAAAAGGTCGAAGCAGAAAAATAATTATTATAGAAATTAATTGGGACTTTGCAGTAGAATAGACTATCTTAACTTATTATCCGTGTTCTCCTTGAAAGCTCTGCTATCTTGGAGAGGATAAATGGGTTAACATAGGATAGTAAAATACCGGGCCGTAGATGAGATCTATAGGTAATTAAAACAGAAGGTTGTATAGGCTCATGTTAGTTAGAGATATAGAAACATTATATTAAAGACATACAACCAATACAATTTATTTATACAAATAGTTTGTGTTATTTGAACATATTTACAAATAATTAACAGTGATTTAACTATAATTGTTTATTTCATATGTACTAGTAATCAATCTAAATCATTTACGAATCATTTGTCAAAAATCATAGACCAGGAAGCCCAAAGTAAAACTCGATATATGAATAAACATGTAAGGTCTAGCTCGTGTGAGTTCGACTATAGACAAGAACATTTTCAGTTAATAAATGTTTCAAGTCATGTGATTTATATATTCCGCTTGGTAAACGTTACACACACCATCCATCTAGAAACATTGATTGTAATCCATTTATTACATGATCATGATGTCAGTGTACACATTTTGTCTGTTTGATATAATTAAAACACATAGACAACTTAATACATGATAGTATCAAAACTTTTTTCTCTATGAATTATTCTGTAGCTGACAAACTGTAGATCTATATAGGTAATCTAATTATAAGAAATCCATCTGAGTTTCATACTCGTGTCCTGTTGTAAGATTGAAATATTTCACTGTGAACTCAGTCTCCCCCACTATGAGATGTGCCTCACTCCTCCAGTAATCAGGCCATCCCTCTGGTGGAGGTTTACACAAAATATATCCTACTAGACTACAATTCTCCTCCTCTATACAGTATTGAGGATTCTCTCTTGTAGATCTCCACAGTGATGTATCTCTTTCCTTATGTTTCTCCTCTGGTTCTCTAACTGTGCTATATCCTTCAAATATAAATGTTTGTCCATACTCCACTATCTGACCTTTCTCTATCATCTTCTCAAATACCAATTTACACCAAACCTGTCCATCCTCAATGAACTTCAGACTCTCTGGATGCTCTCCCTCTACGAATGGCTTCATTGCAGCAACTCCATATGTGAACCTTGACCTACGTTGTATGATGTTTTTAGGTTTCCAGCCCATCGTCACTGCTCCATTTAACACAGCCAGTCTAGCATCTTCTACAAGGACAACTCTCTTATTAGTGAATTCTGACTGAATTCTCTCCCTTAGATATGGAGATTCGCTGTAACCTCCAACAAGCATCAATGTATCAATACTACCAGTACATTCCTTGAGGATTTTATTCACTAAATTAATAATGTTGTCTAATGAAGTCTCGAAGAAAAGCTGCATGAGATCCCTGTATACAATAAACCTGGCTTCAGTTGGAAGAAATTCCAGTTCTTTAACATACTTTGACATTTTGATTAAATCTGAAAATGTTTTGTCCATTCTTTGTTCTAAAACATATACAAGAGCATTTTCCATTTTCAGTATTGTCATTTTCTTGTGGGCTGAAAATATCTTTTTCTGTCTATGAAAGTTATTAATTAAATCTATGTAAGCAGAGGGATAGTCTGATTGGAACTCAGCCCACACCTGGTCACCTACTAATTCTTCCATAAGAGACAAAAATTTATTATCAACATTGGTCCCTCCAGCTATTTCCCCTGTTGCTCTATACACTTCCCTGAGTTTATCATTGTCTAAAACTTCATGTACACATAAATCTGATGTCCCACCACCAAGATCAGCCAAAATATACTTAAATCCAACTGGAAGTCTATCACCTACAACCAGCATTTTTCGTTGGCAATACAAGGCAGCAGCTTCTGGTTCCAGGACAAGACGCAGCTGGTTCTCAGGAATCCCAGCATCCCTGGCTGCCTCACGCATAAACTGTCGGGCAGAATCAGAAGAAATAGCTGGAATAGTAATCATCCATTGAATACTTGATTCTGATAAATCAAGCTTTGCAAGAGATACTGCCCTCAATGCAAGATTTTTCAAATTTTCAATAGCCACAGAAAATACCTTCATTGCTTTAACTGCTTTTCCAGTTATGTCATATATATCAATGTTACGTGAAATTTCATTTGTTTTGTAAAGTGCTATTTTGAAATGTTCAATATAAAAGTAGTTTTGTTTCACTTCTCCACGTAATTCATGATATTTTCTCTGTGCATCATATCCAAATGAATGAAAAGTTTGATCAGGATTCAGAAGAATAATGGTTGGTACCCGGTCCTCTTCGAGGAAGGTTCCGTGTTTTGCCGATGTTATTTCCTGTTCGTTTCCATGAAATGAGTATGCAAATCCTGAATATACAGTTCCAAAGTCTATTGCTATCACAACTAAAGGCCCAGCAACATTATTCTGTTTATCATTTGCTGTATTGTCACCACCAACGTTCTTCTGTTTATCATTTGCTGTATTGTCACCATCAACATTATTATGTTTTTCATTTGCTGTATAGTCACAATCAGCATTATTAACAGATTCTTGCTTGATTTCAAGATCAGTGAATGTACTTTTGCTAGGGTTACTTCCCATGCTTTTCCCCCCTTATATTTTATTGTCTCCGGTATGATATGATTTAAATCCTCAATTTAAGTTATAACTATCTTTCAACAAAACACAGATATCATGTATTTGTAGTTACTATAGTTCTTTTTCTTGATTCCACTATCATTAAACAAAACACAGACATGTATTTGAAATCAGTCTTACATTAGCTGGGTAGTTGTGATTTTACAATCTTACATAATGTCAAGATAAGAAATTTTACACTTTGTGGTGTTTTATCATGTTTATAAATTACCTTCTTCAAATCTATATTAGAAATCCAGATAAAAAAGAAGTTTGTTTACTCTATACCTGATATAACCGCTTCAAGAGACAAGAGATAGTGTTGGTGAGCATGTACATATATATAAAAGTGGAAATATTCTTTCTTGACAACAAATACAAGAAGAAACAAGCAAAGTTTCAAATCTATATCTGCATTAGTTCTGGAGATAGTAACTTGCATGCAAAACTTTTAAAAAATTTTGGAAGTCCAAAGGGGGCATAATTTGCCCAAAATACATGTCAGTTATGGGGCATGATGCTGTCATTACTGAACTTCAATAATACTAAGTGCTTATTCTACAATGAGTAACGAGAGACATCATTTATTTTTTGTTGGGTTTAACATCACACCAACACGATTATTGGTCATATGACAACTTTCTCGCTTTTGGTGGTGGAGGTAGACCAAAGGTGCCTATCAGGCTCAGGTAGGCACATGGGTAGAACCATTCTGTAAGCCATCATATGAAAGGATTATACACCCAAAGTGAGGGGTTTAACCTACAGCTGTGAGAAACATATTTCAGTCAATGACCTTAACTACTTGTCTATCAACAATTTTGAAATCCAAGTAGAGATTTATGAATACTCACACTGGCATATGGATTTCACAGACCATGTTTATATTCTGGGAAGGATGTATTGTCCAGTAAATGGAGCTTATTATGTCAGAACTTCGCAACCTGTTTTGTTAGCTAGTTGATGGAGCTTATACCAGTGACTGTAGATTCTGTTTTGTTAGCTAGTTGATGGAGCTTATATCAGTCACTGTAGATCCTGTTTTGTTAGCTAGTTGATGGAGCTTATACCAGTGACTGTAGATTCTGTTTTGTTAGCTAGTTGATGGAGCTTATAGCTGATGGAGCTTATACCAGTGACTGTAGATTCTGTTTTGTTAGCTAGTTGATGGAGCTTATATGAGTCACTGTAGATTCTGTTTTGTTAGCTAGTTGATGGAGCTTATACCAGTGACTGTAGATTCTGTTTTGTTAGCTAGTTGATGGAGCTTATACCAGTCACTGTAGATCCTGTTTTGTTAGCTAGTTGATTGAGCTTATATGAGTCACTGTAGATTCTGTTTTGTTAGCTAGTTGATGGAGCTTATATCAGTCACTGTAGATCCTGTTTTGTTAGCTAGTTGATGGAGCTTATATCAGTCACTGTAGATTCTGTTTTGTTAGCTAGTTGATGGAGCTTATATCAGTCACTGTAGATTCTGTTTTGTTAGCTAGTTGATGGAGCTTATACAAGTCACTGTAGATCCTGTTTTGTTAGCTAGTTGATGGAGCTGAATCCAGTCACTATAGATTCTGTTTTGTTAGCTAGTTGATGGAGCTTATACAAGTCACTGTAGATCCTGTTTTGTTAGCTAGTTGATGGAGCTTATATCAGTCACTGTAGATTCTGTTTTGTTAGCTAGTTGACGGAGCTTATATTAGTCACTGTAGATCCTGTTTTGTTAGCTAGTTGATGGAGCTTATATCAGTCACTGTAGATCCTGTTTTGTTAGCTAGTTGATGGAGCTTATATTAGTCACTGTAGATCCTGTTTTGTTAGCTAGTTGATGGAGCTTATATCAGTCACTGTAGATTCTGTTTTGTTAGCTAGTTGATGGAG
Organism: Mercenaria mercenaria; assembly: GCF_021730395.1. Lineage (NCBI taxonomy): Eukaryota > Metazoa > Mollusca > Bivalvia > Venerida > Veneridae > Mercenaria > Mercenaria mercenaria. Next base: position 40,054,479 of record NC_069378.1, read on the forward strand.
CTTATATTAGTCACTGTAGATCCTGTTTTGTTAGCTAGTTGATGGAGCTTATATCAGTCACTGTAGATCCTGTTTTGTTAGCTAGTTGATGGAGCTGAATCCAGTCACTGTAGATCCTGTTTTGTTAGTTAGTTGATGGAGCTGAATCCAGTCACTGTAGATTCTGTTTTGTTAGCTAGTTGATGGAGCTTATACATGTCAATGTAGATCCTGTTTTGTTAGCTAGTTGATGGAGCCGAATCCAGGCACTGTAGATTCTGTTTTGTTAGCTAGTTGATGGAGCTTATACCAGTGACTGTAGATCCCGTTTTGTTAGCTAGTTGATGGAGCTTATACCAGTGACTGTAGATTCTGTTTTGTTAGCTAGTTGATGGAGATTATACCAGTCACTGTAGATTCTGTTTTGTTAGCTAGTTGATGGAGCTTATACCAGTCTCTGTAGATCCTGTTTTGTTAGCTAGTTGATGGAGCTTATATCAGTCACTGTAGATTCTGCTTCCTGGAAGAAACAAGTGACCGAGTATTGCAGAAGCATACAAGCCTCCTACCGATTGAAAACTTTGTCAGTGTTTATTGTTGGCAACAGCGCTTGGACTAAAATGCTTCGAAGTATTTAGAGGCAAAGAAACAAAAACTGTTTTTACTTGAATTTCAAGTGACCTTGACCAACAAGCATACATCATGTATGTGGCACATTGTCTCATCATTGGGAACATTTATGTGGAATACTAAAATAATCCATCAATGCACATTAAAAATTATTTGACCATCAATAGTGACCTTGACCAACAACCATGGGTCATGTGCCCAATTGTCTAAGAGCTTAAGTCATGTATGTGCATAATCTACATATTGCCTTCTGTTCACCTACCAAGTTTTATGAATTATTGGTACGAAAACTTAACCAAGATGCGATGCTGACGCAGACTGGTGTCATATGAGGTGTGGCTGTGACCCAGTGGGGCTTGAACCTATGACTTTGGGATTGAGAATATCTCATATACTTTAACAGGGCCTAAAATACATATTCACTGTACATGTTTGTTTACCCAGATAATGAAAACAATGTTACTTCAAGTTCAAAATACTTTTAAGTGAAAATTGTCAAAGAGGGCCTCAACATTGTGCACTGTATTTACCTCTAGTAAATCAGCAAATCCACAAGAATCGCGACAATAACATTTATAATTTCTAGGTGGCTGAACAAGTCAATGAAAACAGAAGTTGTTATCTTTAAAGTTTATTTCTTTCATCAATAATGATCATAATCATCAATATTTATAACAAGTATAGGTAACAATAGTTTACATAAAACATACAGCACAATCTATTCATGAAACAGTGTAATGAACTGGAGATGTGGGGGAAATGTATAAAGTATAAATGTGATATTTCTGTTACGATGATCAATCACAAACTTTCTATGACAATGAACTGTTTTTATTTGCAGAAAATGGCTATGAATTGCAAATCATTAATAAATAGTGCTGTCCATACATTTTTAAATATCATAATTGCTTAAAAAGCAAATATATAAATCATATTATAATGTAACACAACTGTTTTTGTTTTTTTGTTTTTGTTGGTTTTAATGGCAAACTGACACAATTATGTCATACAGTGGCTTTGTTGCAGCTTTTGGTGGTGAGGAAGACACAGTTGCCTGCTGAGTATTATTTCAGGCATAGACTGAGGGAGGGGGAAGGGGGGCACCTGGGTAGAACCACCAACCTTCTATAAGTCAGCTGTATGGCTTCCTCGCACACAATAATTCAACACCAAAAATGCGGTTACAAACTCACAGTGAGGGGCAAGTGATTCTAAGACAGTGACTTGAACCACTGTGCCACTGAGAACCTTCAGTCAGTGACTTGAACCACTGTGCCACTGAGAACCTTCAGTCAGTGACTTGAACCACTGTGCCACTGAGAACCTTCAGTAATATAACTTCTCTCATACCCACATGGCCATTATTTCCATCAGGAATGAGGTTTTGTGTGATTAAAATAAGTTTTAGAACTTGCTTCACAATCGACCAAAAATAAATTAGTATAAATCAACTGCACCTCCATTATACCAGACACGTTTCCAAAATTTAAACAATCTGTATTACATGCAATACTTGATTTAAAATATACATCTGTTAACTTATATAATTTAGAGTGACTACATGAGCAAGGCTAGATTTAATGAAAAGAAGTTAATACATGTTTACAGACTAGAAGTATCATAATTCATACACCTATCTGATATACTGTATACACAAGAAGACATATTAAAGCAAATGAGGTATAGCATCATTTGTATAGCATCAAAACAGTAATTTGTAAATAAATACAGATTTGAGCTAAAAGTTGTGGAAACATACTAATATTTACACAAAAATGAACAAAATTTCACTTATCCTGCAGAAATAAAAAGTAACCAGAGTTAAACAAAGCCAGATAACATATGTATTGCAAGCATAAAACCAAAAAGTCCCAATAACATTAAATATAAGCAGAATAAAAGTTTTAAATAGCAGGCAAAAAACAGACGCATGTAGATTTGAATGTAATCGGTTTATTACACAAGTTTTATAAACTATTTCTCAGTTGTGCAAAGAATTTCCCCACTATACCTATATCTTCATATTTTCCAACAAAATTCAAACTGAACATAACAAACACATGTTCCCTTGATTAAAGATGCAAAAGTATGGGTATGTTATAAATTGATAGCATCTTTTATAGAGGAGTCAAAAACCTTTGCCTTCAAATGAATGAACATTTTAGGCGTATTACGTCAGAGATTACTATTTTTGAGGGAGAAATGGTCAAAATCTATTAATACTTACAAACATTTACCAGTAAATAGTCTGCATTTATCATAAACTGAATGATTCTAGATAAAAGCATATTTTCTTCATTTTATGCCTATTGCACCTTCTCCACACTAGACTGTCGCATAACAAACTTGTGGAATCTAGACATTTTCTAGCTTCAGTCACAAACTGTCTGCTTATATAAGAACAATATACAATATTTACAAGAATACATACTTTGAATGCTTGAAGGAAACCTACTGTAAGGTGTCATTTTCAACGAATTAGGACATTTTTCCATCCAACCCACAATTTCATCTTCATTTAATGATTTATGGAAATAAAGGGATATAAATAAAGATGTTTTATGAACTGAAGATAAGATTGCTATATGTAAAGCATCTTTGCATGTGTTTATCATGAAAATGGCACTATATAAATCTGGTATGATAATAAACCAATGATGCACTATATACTTGAAACAGAAGTACTCTGTATGAAGACCAGAGGTACACTTTTTATGTGAACTTAGAGGAAAAATAAAATATAAATGGGAAATTTTGAGGCTTTGGCAAACATATTTATGTAGTAGAGACAAGAATTCCTGGACACCCAAGATAGTTCTTGAAATAATAACCCACTCTATAAATATAAAATAGTCAATTGTTTTTATGCAGTCTTGACAAAATTAAGAGTGGAAAGAGTCAATTATCCAGGATGTGCCTTGCAAGCTAAGTGAAGAAAAAACCATGAATAAACATGAACATACGGACAGTCCCAGACAGGCGAGATGTACATGTGACTGAGTTTTATGACATAAATAACAATTATCACAAAACATTTTAAGAAAACATAAAATTCGTTTTTTTGCAAAAGCGAATCTGTGAACAAACTGCAAAAAATATCAATGAGTAACTTGTGATTATTCCGCAATAAAAATAATATTCGTAACTGTAGGAAAAATTTGATAAAATCTCTCTTTAAATAAATACCTGCAAGATTCCCTCAAGGAACTTCTGTTCAATACAGTTTAAAACACTCATTTTACCAAACTATTTGAACACATACATATCTAATTAAAAAGTTGAAGCAATTATACTGGAATATTATACCTACAAACCATACATGACTTCTGACATTCCCGGGTATATAAAACATCCATGCATAACATGAAACATCCATGCATAACATGATTTTTTTTGGTGTCAATCTGTACCATGACTATATATAACAAATATATACATTGTATGTATCTAACAACTTGTAACATAAAAAAGAACATTATTAATTACAATATATATAAATTTGTCTGTACACCTATATGACTGTTTAACTTATATGCACATGTAAACAAGTAATACAGGAAAATAGTTATAACATTTATATGAGCCGTGCCATGAGAAAACCAACATAATGGGTTTGCGACCAGCATGGATCCAGACCAGCCTGCGCATCCGCGCAGTCTGGTCAGGATCCATGCTGTTCGCTTTTAAAGCCTACTGCAATTAGAGAAACCGTTAGCGAACAGCATGGATCCTGACCAGACTGCGCGGATGCGCAGGCTGGTCTGGATCCATGCTGGTCGCATACCCACTACGTTGGTTTTCTCATGGCGCGGCTCATATAACAAACATTTATGTATTATTATTCTAAGATTACACAAAATAAAATCACCTATTTACCATTCTAATATGATTGTTTCTGTTAAAACATGCTCACGCTAAAATAACGTCACGCTAACATGCAATGACGTCAATGTTTTTGTTGCGACAAAGAAAGAGCGCTACTATATTTTATCTACTGTTTTAGATTAAGGGCATATTAGAATAGAAATAATCTATATAGCAAAATACTGTTTTACCTAAATTAATACACTTAAAATATGGTCATACATCGCCGGAATGATTCACTCGGGCTATGCCATTGTGAAGTTATTTCGCAGATGTATAACCTCTTTCCGTGTATTAATAACGTTAAAACACAGTTTTTCTATACATTATTTCTAAATTAATATATTCAAACAGCCACTTTTAATAAGCAATTACCTGTCATAGGCAACTACACGTTCAGGAACCCATTTTTTCATTTATTCTAGTACATAAATTGATCTCTATCGAGTAGTCACCTGCGGTTACAGACAATTTCTACTTACTGTCAGAGTGGCTGTTTACGACGGGTTGGACTGTTCTATAGGTTTTACAATATAAACAACAAATTTTGACATTGGTTAAGCCGACTAGGAACTGGTTGTGCACAATGCATAATCATTTTTATTTCATCTGAAACTATGAATTCTAACAGGTATGAGAAAACATCTGAGTATTTATACAACACAGGAAATTACAAATAATACCAGTATTTGTTGGGCAGTTTATTAAATCTTTCTGTCAGAACCAGTTCACTTAACCCAGACTTACTTCTAGCGCTCAAAAAAAAAGTCTTCTTTTCGGAATTCTGATTTTCTTCTTCTTTGTTTTTACTTCTTTGTTTTTAGCACATTTACAGCAATGCAATTTCAATGCAATTCTATTTCACTTTCACTACATCTTTTACTGCATTTTATAACTGTTCTGTCATGTATTCCGTTCTAACATGCAGACGACAATTGAAAAATTGGCTAAGCAGTAACAAATCCAAAATTTCTATGTTCAAAATGACTCATTAGAACAGAAATTATAGCAAATTTTACATTTAAAATCTCGGAGAAATATCTGGCTGACTTTTTTTGGCTTCAGTTACTGCTGTTCATGGCATCATTTTGATCAAGTATAACATCTATGATATCATCAGTGATGGTCCTCATGGTGGTCTAGAGGTGGAGGTTTGTCTGGCATGGTGGACCGGGTACCAGCAGTCAGATATCCTGCCACATTGGGTCCAGTAGGGCCTGAAATATCATAGAAACATTTGTTTAGTAAAGAAATACTTTTACATATGTTTTTCTTCCAGACAAATACCTATGTTTCTTTCCTCTGTAAGCTAAGTACTAAACTGAAAATGAAGCATAATTTCGCCCTCGTGCCACTATGTAAATCACTTTGAAAATAAATCTCTTTTACAGCAAAGTGTAGTTTGTGACAGGTAAGCAAAAGATACTGTTGAAATATATTTTTTTCCTGATCACCTGTTGATAGCTCATTAAACTATAACTTAAACATTTAACCCTTGATCAAGAGTTCTCCCTACAATAATTTTATAGAAAATACATGTAGTAAACAGATGCACAAAAAATAAAATTTTATGATTTTCAACAGTTACTGTGAATTAAGGGCTATATATTTAAAGTTGTTTTTCATAGAACAATAAGTGCATATATGTTTCAATGTACAGTAAGATTAGATAAATGTCCCGAACCACCGATTATAATTGTTATGTTTACACATGCATGCTGGTGATTATATTTTCATCTTTGCACAGCTGTACAGCTTTAACAGGATAAAGCTCTTCAACTGGAGATACAGTTAGCGTAAATATTGAAAATAGCTGACGATTGCGTATTTCAGACTGTTTCGGTAAAACCTTTTGATAGAATTGGACAGAATACAACAGAACTTTGATCATTTAATTGAACGTCGCATTGACGTTTTGTCATATTCTACCAAAGTTATATCTACAAAATGTGCATCCAGTTGTAGCATATGAAATATTCTTACTAAGAAAACCTGACATATCTCTTTGAACTAAAAGCAAGGAATGTACTGCCAGATTGAAAATATCTTTTGTAACAACTTTCATACTACAATGACTTATTAATCAAAACCTCAACACTGCCACAAAACTGAAACCAGAAATAAAAATTATCATGAAAAAATCTAAATCTGTGCTTAACATCCATAGATTATGTGAACCCTCCCTATTTTGACACATCTACTGTCTGACCTATATATAGTCAGAAGATACTGTCGTTTTATGAATTAAAAAAAGCAGGCATTTAAACTTTAAAACTTTCAGAACAGGAGCTGTCCGTAAGACAGTCAATGCTCGACTATTCAAATTATTGTCCCAGAAGCAGGAAAATATTACCCTAAATGTTAAAAAATCTATAGAGTTTCAATATCTGCATTAGTTTTGGAGATAGTAACTTGCATGCAAAACTTTAACCAGAAGTTTTAAGTTCAAAAGTGGATATAATTTGACCACAATGCATATTAGAGTTATGGGACTTCAGGCAATCAACTAGTTTTATAACCTTGAAGGCACTTGTGAAGTTTTAATTTAATATCTGCATTTGTTCTGCAGATAGTAACTTGCACGCAAGACTTTAACCAGAATTTTCTAAGTCCAAAAGGGGGCATAATTTGCCCAAAATACATGTCAGAGTTATGGGACTTGACCCAGTGAGGTTGGTAATTGATCCAGAAAAATAAAAAAGTTTCAAATCTATATGCCTTAAAGTAATAGCTGTATGTACTTGCATGCAAAACTTCAACCAGGATTTTCTAAGTCAAAAAGGGGGCATAATTTGGTCAAAAGGAAGGTCAGAGTTATGGGACTTGATGCTTAGTATATAATCACCTAGTTTTATAACCCCGAAGATACATGTGAAGTTTCAATTCAATATCTGCATTAGTTTTGGAGACAGTAACTTGCATGTAAAACATTAACCAGGATTTTCTAAGTCCAAAAGGGGGCATAATTTGCTCAAAATACATGTCAGAGTTATGTGAAAAAATAAGTTTTAAAGCTATATGCTATATGTACTTGCATGGAAAACTTTAACCAAGATGTGATGCCAACGCCGACGCCACAGTGAGTAGAATAGCTAGACTATTTTTCGAATAATCGAACTAAAAAGTATTCCTAACAATTTTAGCAAGACAATTAATAAGAGGGTCATGATTGTTTTATAGCACTCACCTGTTAACTCCTTGAATTGTCAAGTTAAACATTCTTACCAAGTTTCATGAAGATAGGATAATAAATATACAGCTATAAATAAATATAAGCTTTCCCTTTGATTTGAGTGGGTGACCTAGTTTTTGACCCCGCATTTGGCCTAGGAATCATAAAGATGAACATTCTTACCAAGTTTCATGAAGATAGGATCATAAATGTGGCCACAAGTGTTAATAAGCTTTTCCTTTGATTTGATCTGTTGACCTAGTTTTTAACCCATATGACCCAGATTTGAACTTTGCATAGAATTCCTCAAGATAAACATTCTGACAAAGTTTCATGAAGATAGAGTCATAAATGTAGCCTCTAGGGTGTTAACAAGCCTGTTCTATTTGACCTGGTGACCCCAGTTTTTAATCCCACATGACCAAGTTTCGAACTTGGCCTAGATATCATCAAGATAAACATTCTGTGCAAGCATAAATGAAACCTTAATATGGCTGAAAGGGCCAAAATAGAAAAGTTAGCCCCTTTCAGGGACAGTAACTCAAGAACTAATGAAGGAATCTAGCCGGTTTTCGTACTGAACCCAAATAGACTTAAGTTGTGTGTAAGTGTTGTTAAAATTGAATGTGTCTATACTGTAGAACTGCAAAAATATGAACGTGTTCTCAGGGGTCAATCAGGGACCATAACTCCGGAACCTATGATTAGATCTGATGGAATCATCATGGAATCATTGTTAAAGATATTTTTCAAGTTTTCATCAAATCAAACCATAAATGAAGTCTCTACATGGCTGCAAAAGCCAATGATTAAAATCAACTGCAAAATGTGGTCTCTATTGTGTGTGTTCACAAGCCAAAAAAACAAATTTTGACCCTTTTAGGGGCCATAACTCTGGAACACAGGATGGGTAATGGCCAGTTTTTGAAAGTAACCAAGATAGTATGCCAATACAAGTTGTGTGCAAGTTTGATTAATTAAAATTGATTGAAAAATCTGGTCTTTATCGTGTTTGCAAGAAACTGTGGACGGACGAAGGTGATCACAAAAGCTCACCTTGTCGCTACGTGACAGGCGAGCTAAAAATAAACTAAACCAATCTCACAAAATCAAGCATAGAAAGAGTTATGCAAAATCTGGTTAGTGATACCTGTTAGTTAATACAACAACAGTATTTCATTACAGCACTGATAATAACTTTTAAAAGTTAGTCTGACATTGTGTGCTATTTGATACAAGTATTAGATACAACATCACTGGAACACTGGCTATGATTTCAATAAAGACATTTAAGCAGAGAAATGCAAGGGTTACAGCAGAACATCCCAAAGAATAAATCTGAACCGGTGTTATATATTCATAAGCATCTATTGACAGGGGTTTCATTAAGGGACTGGTTGGGGTGGAAGAGGGGATTTCCCCCCTCCAACTTCACAACCCCAGACCCCCTCCCACTTTGCAATCCCAGACCCCCTCCAACTTCACAACCTTCCACTTCAACAAGTAACGAAGCCCCTGTAATAGACATCTAAAAACATCTAAAAGTGAATGAGAAAAGCAGAGACCATCATCCTGGCATTTTGTGAAAAAGTTAAATCTGAGAAATAATGACTAATCTTTCTTGCCTACCTAGCAAGGAAAGTACATGTATACATTTGTCCAAGAACATGTCCAGTCTTTTCCTAGGGAAAAACCTGACTAAAATAGCTTGGACATAGTTGACGTCACAAAGTATTGACATTATTATGTCATATACTTTGTAAATAATGCCAGAAAATACCCAGATCTATTGGTTTCCACTATCTATTTGAATGTGATATGAGAGAACAATGATGCAACATGTCTGCCTGTGTAAGACAGCTGTTTTCCCAACCCCTTGGACAGCTTACTAATGCTTGGGTTTTCCATTCCACATTGTCACTTAGGTAGGGAAAAACCCATCTTACACAGGCAGGCATGTAAGAAATACACACAAACCATTTTTCACATGCCAATGATTATATAAGATAAAGTTTGTAGATTTTTTTTTTTGGCCATGAAATACACTGGCATGTTTTATGTGACTTTAATGCATATTTGAATGTATTTCAGACACAAATAAAAATACCAACACCACATTTTATAACTAATATTTAAAACTTTGCTTTCTCTTTTCATTTACATTTGTTCATTTATCCAGTGTTGCTTACTATTAAAGTTATAGATCTTTAAAACAACCAGCCAACTCTTTCATCATTTTTGTTCAATGAGATAAATAAATTCAATGTAGAAAGAGACAAACATAATACTCTTTTTGATACATGATAGCTTTTTCTGCTGAAACCCTGAAATTCCTTCTCTCTTTACCATAAAGTCAATTCCACCAACTTAATTATTCTCTACATTAAATGGGCAACATTAACATTCTATTATACTAGTGTTATGCCAACAAGAGCTGTTTGAAAAAAATCACACTTGCTCCCCACCCCCCTCCCAACCTCCCCCATCATCTACTGACCGCAGGCAATAATCCTATTTAGGTTGGCAATTATAGGTTAAAATGTTTGGAAGTTTTTGAGAGGAAATTTTTTAAGTATCGTGGTAACCGTGACATTTAACTACAGACCTAAAGAGTTAGCCAAGGGGTCATATACTACCACAGGAAATCATCCAAAGATTTATTTATTTATTTGGGCTTTATGGCGCACCAACACAGTATAGGTTATATGGCGCCAAACAGGGCTACACATTTTGGTTCCACATCTCATTTACATCGAAATAAAAACATGAGGTATGGAATCAAAATTTGCATACCTGATGGAATAACAGGGTTACTGCAAAACCAAGTGTTAAGACCCTATTAGTTGCCTCTTACGATCATGCAAGGGTAAGGCAGTGGATCCAAAGAAGATCAAAAACATTCTATTGGTACGGAGTGGACTGAGGTGACCTTGAACTTGCCCTACTGATTCCCCTCACCTCACCACAACCTTCGGAAAAACAGGGTTTATCATCTGACAACAGACAATCATCCTATGAAGTTTTACTGTACTGATAACCAAATAGTCTCCTAACTGACCCACAAAAATATACAACCTCTCCTATGACGGGGGCATAAAAAATACAGCAGGGTTTTATTTCACTCCAAAGTCAAAGGTGTGCTAAAAATCATTTTCTAATTATCTCATATGACAATTTGCTGTTTATTTGGTCAACATGTTCACAGGGTTTGAAATTTGATCACTGTTTATAGCTTTATCAAAGAACACACATTTGGACTGTAAATATACAACAATAAATATAAACAAACAAGAGCTCGTAGAACACAAAATGCCCCTCTTGATGCATTCAGAAATTGCACAAGGAACAGATATTTTTTTGGTCACTGTACACAAAAGTTCTACTGTTTTGGGTCAATTAAACCTTGACCTTTGACCTATTGACCTCAAAATCAATAGGGGTCATCTGATGGTCATGATCAACCTCCCTACTAAGTTTCGTGATCCTATGCGCAAGCAATGTCAAGTTATCATCCAGAAACCGTTTAACTAATCCAGGTCACTGTGACCTTGACCTTTAACCTCCTGATCTCAGTATCAATAGGGGTCATCTGCTGGTTATGACCAACATCCCTGTCAACTTCCATGACCCCAGGCCCATGCGTTCTTGAGTTATCATCCGGAAACGAATTGGTCTATACATACCGACGGACATACAGTCCGACCGACATCTGCAAAACAATATACCCCTCCTTTTTCGGAGTGGGGCATAACAATGCATATTTACAATGCCAGAGTACAGAGATTATATGGCAAACTGTTTTTAGATTTTCATGTAAAACAACAACAACAAAATATGTAAGAGCCATAAATAACAAAAGTCAGACAAACTTTTAAAGTGTGCACACAACCCTTTTACCTTGATGTGCCTGTTCTGTGAACAAAACAGTTATGTTTTCATTTTTACTTCAAAGTTATAATCCTGAACTAGCAACTATATCTGATACGGAGTTATCTGTTTCTTGACAGAATTTCAGTTATGTAACAATGGTCAGTTAATCGTTGGTTACTGAATTCTATTCAAAGACTGATTGTTCTTTACAAGTAAACCACAACTTCCCTACATAAAGGTGGAAGACAAACAACTTCAGATATATTGTGTTGTCAAAAATTCATGATAAAACTTGTAAATACATGAAATGCTTTTAAGTTTAGTTAAACTGATTAGGTAAGTTGGTAAGTTCAAGAAGGACTTTTAAAAGGTTTACAAGATACACATTAGTGACTACTGTAAAAGACGATATATCTGTGGGCCAGAAAGTTTGCCTTTTGCAGATTTCAGACTTTTTGCATGTGGAAATATTCGCGAATCACCAAAAGCCAAAGTTCCAAGCTAAACTTGTTACATCTTTACTCAACAATAATAACATGTATTGGCAAACATGGAAATTTATGCAGACTGATATTTTCAGGAATTTCTTGAATTTAGGAAATCTGCGAACATTTCCACATTGCGAACATTTCTACTTATACAGTATACAGAATGGTAAAGTATGGAAAGTGTTATCAAAGTGTTACAGGAAATGAATATGCTAGCCTCTTCACATAACAACTGATTACACCATTAACTTAATTTAATATTGAGTTCTCCAAACCACGAAAATTTCAGCTTAAGCATCACAAAACGTGTATTACCTGTGAGATATCCTGAAATTTGTGTGTCCGAGATAAACAGGTCATGCTTCTGATCCTTGTAATCGCGCCAGGTTGTTGATGCATCGAGAATTGTATTGATCTGCAACAAAGACACAGTATAATCAGAACAAATGACATGCTTGCCCTTCTGACAAAAGTTTTTTTTATAAGTCAAACCAATACAATTTAGGTCAAATAGTGACTTTCCAGGTTTTAACTACACGTGAGATCACCCCCCCCCCCCCCCCCCCCCCCCCCCCCAACTTTTTCAGGCACCTGGGTAGAAGAGCACTGTACTGTAAGCCACCTGAATAGCTTCCTCATATGAAATAAATATACATCCCGAGCAATTATTTGAACGCACAGCCATGAGGAGCAAGTGATCTGGAGTCAGCAACCTTTACCATCAAATATTAGACACCTCTAAAAATCAAACAGGTAGGTAACTTTAAAGAATTACACGAGCCTCAAGGTACTCTCCAAACATCAGATAGAACCTTCAACCCTTCCAGAGCCAGAGGAGTTCAATCCTGACAAAGCTTGTACAAAAGGATTTGTAGGGCAAGCAATCTCAAATCACTGCCACCAACTGATGTTTACGACTGTGAACTCTATTTGTGGGGAACTAATTCTCATGGATTCTATGGTTATGTCAGTCCATGAAATTAAATTCAAAGAAACAAAATTTCCATTCCTAGTATATTCTAAGAATGAAATCCAAGTCTTCTTGCCCTTTTGACCAAAACCACAAATATTTGTACTATCAAAATAACATATTAAATGATTTCATAGTACATGACTGACCTGTTCTGCATATAGAAGACTTCTCTGCATGGCTTTGAGAGCTTTAACAATCTGAGCCTTGGTGGACGCCGGGTTGTCAAGGGCTTCAAGACCTGCCTCTAAAAGTCTCAGTAAAAATTGTACCATTTCTGTCTTTAAAGCCTGAAATATATAAATTAATCTTCTACACACATGTAACACTGACTATTGAAGTATAACTACAATACATATATTTTACATAACAACCTTACCTTCTTAACCATTTTACAGTGTTCTTCCATTAGTAATTAGGGATTTGATACGTCTAGGAGACATATGAATCATTCTTTCTTTTTATTCCTTTTAATTAGAAATAATACTTTCAACATCCTGTATCATCAAACTAAAAGGATACTCCTAAGCCCTATTCTATGGACATTACAAAAACAACACAATAAGGCCTAAAAAAAAATTCTTTGTTTCCGGTAACATGCTCATAGGGTAGGTATAGTAGACGCAACTTGACCCCGATGGTTGACCTTTGTATTATAATACATAATGAGGCACAACCTATTATTGAAAAGGAGTGTACGTAAAACACGAGCTGCATGAGAAAGTGGAAATATAAATTTGTGAAATTATAAATTAGTGTATTAGAAAGTTTTAACTGATCAAATGTATGTATACATACCTTGATAATGCTCTGTAAACAAACTAATTCCAAATAAATATACATAGCTACCCTAATCACCCTTTATTTCTACAATGAAAAAATCAATATGAATAATCAGCCGAAGGTCAACCATCGCGGTCAAGTTGCGACTACTATAGGTCGGAATCTTTTTTTTTTTTGAATTCTTTATTAAGGGGGACTTTTCGGAAATTATTTTTGTGTCAAAAAATGATTACAGATAACAGGGTTATACCTTTAGAGCATCAGTTAGTTGATTTCTAACATCACTGGCCATATTTAAAGCATAAAAAGTGCAGTTTTGCAACATTTTGTTAAAAAGTTGAAAAAAAAATGTTCTCCAAGGCATTTAGGGTCGGGCCAAAATTTTTTGGTAGGTCGGATACCGGAAACAATTTTTTTTTTACGCCTAATGCTACATACCTGAGACACTAACTCTTCTTCTCCTTTGTCAAACATCTTACTCAGGGCCTCGGCAGCTAGAGCTATTGCATCACGCCGTAGTTTCATTGCTATTTTAATAGGTCCTACACATTCAACCTGAGCCATAGCTCGTATACAAATCTGAAAATAATATTCATGCCACAGTCCTTGAATATTCAATGTAAATATCATTTACAAAAATTCCACAAATGCAATCTATTTACATATCCAGTAGTCTGACTTAATGTAAAAAGTAATCTTTTCATACAAGATTCAAGTTAAAACAGAAATACAAGTAATCAAATAATAACATAGCAATACTCCTGTAATGGCTGATGGGGAATTAACTATTTATTATACAGTTATTGTTTTAATATGTTGAGGTCAATATGTGTTTTTACGGACCTGGAAAAATGATATTGACTGAGGACGCAGTCCTTTTTGTAATGTCCGTAGAATGTCCATATTGACCGAAACATAAGTCTATAATTGTTATATTATATGCCCTTCTCAATCGCATTCATCTGACAGGCCCGTATTTCATACATATAAAAGAAGTGATATCACAAGAGTCATTATCACTTCTGCAGTTCAATATCGCTTTTTGTGGACCCGCGCGTGCAATTAATTCGGCCAATCAAATGAGCACATTTGAGAAGGGTATATAATATTCATTAATTCACTGCAATGGCAATCTTTGGTGCAGACTGCCCATTCCTTAAGTTTGCAGATAAACAACAAAAGTTATTCAACTATGGTTCACCTCCAACAAACAGACATTTTATGTAAAAGAACTGTGGACTATTAGAGCTGTTTTGAAACACAGACCACTTTTTTTTCTAAAGGCAATGTTAAAAGCTAGAAGTAATTTTTTAAGTGTGAATTGTAAAAGTTGTCAATAAGCTTTTGTATAGTCTTCACCAAAAACCCATATGGGCTACCCATCCAGAAGATTGTAACTTCTAGCTGGAAGATACAGAAGACGTTCGATTTTCTTGAAGTTTCCCTAGTTCTTTAGCCAGCCTGGTATAAAGCACCCATACACAGTACTCTTATCTTAATGTTAGTAAATTTTAGTTGGAGAAGCAGGGGATGGAACTCACGACCCCTATTTTTGAGGTCAGACAGTGTTACCACTGAACTACTGCTTCTGCTAAGTGGCAACAATATTTAAGGCAATGCTAAATACATACCTCACTAGAGGCGAGTTGATGACACACTTGTATTGCACTTTTTGGTATTGCATCATTCTTTTGTCTCATTGCTGCAAAAACTTTTGGGATATATCCGAGGGACGGAACCTGGTCAAGCAGACTTGTGTTACTTGAAAACAGACAAACTACTGCTGTTGTCACAGTCTCTAGCTTCTCACCCTAGTTTAAGAAATATAACAACAATTTTAACAAATGTACATGCTCAGTATTTATGCTATGTTTCTCTTGAACAGCTGACATACAAGTTTCTTTTATCAATTACTTAGCTGACATACAAGTTCCTTTTATCAATTACTTAACTTAAAAGTTTTTATTATTTTGAATCTTCAAAAAATTTGATAATTTTATTGTTCCAGATTAAGTATCACTTTATTGGCCATAGAAATTACAGATTCCTATGGAATATTCTTTCAACAAAATGACAATGGATTTTGCCATTTGATCAAAATCATTCATGCAAAGTGGATGTGAGCAAAATTAAGCAAATGAGACAGATCCCTATCCCTATCTCACTATTCACACTTACATCTGGTCTTTCTAAAGCCACTAATTTTGACCACAGTTCTAACAATTCTGTGAGGAACTCCTTTGGTTTTCTCAGCACCCAGCCAGGATTGGCAATGAACAGACGTAAGAATACCCCACCCACTACAAGTTCACCAGCCACTTCATTATATACAACATTGAACTCTTCTGGAAGGTTCCATTTGATATCTGGGTTATCTCGTTGTGCTCTATAATGCCTGAAATACACAAAATAAACCAAATTTAACTACAGTTAGTTAAACAGCATTCACTTTCAGTCGGGTAAAATGCTAAAGCTATCCATGGTTTCTAGTGACCATACACTGACAAACTTAGGAAAGTTTGTTTACCAATTTTCAATGCCAGAAATGGTGATGCATAATTATAATTTTCTTCTTCATACACAAGGGCAAAGTGCCATGCTTGAGCTATCAGTTACCATTCAATGCTCAATCAAGCCATGTTAATTTCATACAGAAACTAGAGATGCTTTTGAGGAAAGCGCATGTCTCCCACAACTGCTCCTATGAACAAGAGGACCATGATGATCCTGAATCGCTCACCTGTCCTCAAATGACCCAGTTTTGAACTATGATGAGTATGATGTCGTTTTTTTCTATTATTTGACATAGTGACCTAGTTTTTGAGCTTATGTGACCCAGTTTTGAATTTGACCTAGATATCATCAAGATAAAAATTCTGACCCATTTTCATGAAGATCCATTGAAAAATATGGCCTCTAGAGAGGTCATAAGGTTTTTCTATTATTTGACCTAATGACCTAGTTTTTGAAGGCACGTGACCCAGTTTTGAACCTGCCTAGATATCATCAAAGTGAACATTCTCAACAATTTTCATGAATATCTCATGAAAAATATGGCCATTAGAGAGGTCACAAGGTTTTTCTATTTTTTGACCTACTGACCTAATTTTTGACCGCATGTGGCCCAGTTTTGAACTTTACCTAGATATCATCAATTATATCAGACTAATTTTCATGAAGATCCTTGAAAAATATGGCCTCTAGAGAGGTCAAAAGGTTTTTCTATTTTTAGACCTACTGACCTAGTTTTTGACCGCAGTTGACCCAGTTTTGAACTTGACCTAGATATCATCAAGATAAACATTCAGACCAACTTTCATACAGATCCCATGAAAAATATGGCCTCTAGAGAGGTCACAAGGTTTTTTTATTATTTGACCTACTGACCTAGTTATTGAAGGCACGTGACCCAGTTTCAAATTTGACCTAGATATCATCAAGATGAACATTCTGACCAATTTTCATGAAGATCCATTCAAAAGTATGGCCTCTAGAGAGGTCACAAGGTTTTTCTATTTTTAGACCTACTGACCTAGTTTTTAATCGCAGTTAACCCAGTTTCAAAACTGACCTAGATATCATCAAGATGAACATTCAGACCAACTTTCATAAAGATCCCATGAAAAATATGGCCTCTAGAGGGGTCACAAGGTTTTTTTATTATTTGACCTACTGACATAGTTATTGAAGGCACATGACCCAGTTTCAAAACTGACCTAGATATCATCAAGGTGAACATTCTGACTAACTTTCATGAAGATCCATTGAAAAGTATGGCCTCTAGAGAGGTCACAAGATTTTTCTATTTTAAGATCTACTGACCTAGTTTTGGACTGCACGTGACCCAGTTTCGAACTTGACCTAGATATCATCAAGTTGAACATTCTGACCAAATTTCATAAAGATCCCATGAAAAATACGGCCTCTAGGCAGGTCATAAGGTTTTTTTATTATTTAACTTACTGACCTAGTTTTTGAAGGCACGTGACCCAGTTTCAAACTTGACCTGGATATCGTCAAGGTGAACATTCTAACTTTCATGAAGATCCATTGAAAAGTATGGCCTCTAGAGAGGTCACAAGGTTTTTCTATTTTTAGACCTACTGACCTAGTTTTGGACTGCATGTGACCCAGTTTCGAACTTGACCTAGATATCATCAAGATGAACATTCTGACCAACTTTCATAGAGATCCCATGAAAATGTGACCTCTAAAGTGGTCACAAGCAAAAGTTTACGGACGAACGCAGGGACGGACACTGCGCGATCACAAAAGCTCACCTTGTTACTTTGTGACATGTGAGCTAAAAATGTCTAGTTTCTCTAGATGGTTAGACAAGTGGACTCAATTAGATGGCTTGGACGAGTGGACCCAATCAGTAATTCAAGGGCCATAATTCAAAAGTGCCTAGGCGGATTTGGCTAGTTATCGAACTTGGCCGAGGTCTTATAGTCAAACACATTTTGTTCAAGTTTGGTGAAGATCCAATGAGAAATGTTTGACTTAAGAGTGCGGACAAGCTTTGTGACAGACAGACACACACACAGACTGGAGTAAATCAGTATGTCTCTCACACCACTGTGTGGTGGGAGACATAAATATCAGGAAAGCTGCCAGACCCATATGAACTGCTCTAGTGAGTGCTCATGCCCAGCAGTGTTTGACTGTAATGGTTACAGACTAACCTGTCATAACTACATAGGTAGAAATTTTCTTACTCAGTTTCTTGGTAAACTGACCTCAACCTCTGTGCAATAAGCTTCACTTTTCCCTGTCTGGACACTAATTCTTAGTGTTTTATTTAGCATAAAGGAAATGTTAGAGTTAGCATTTGAACACTTTGCATATTAATTTCTTAACATGACATTCTAAGAAGATTTCCAGAAACATGAATTTTGACTGTATTTCTACCAAAACATTTCACACCATGCTCTTACATAAACTTCTAACAAAAGGGAAACTGACTTACTGATCTTTCATCCTCTTGACCTCCCCTGAAACCTTTTCTCTAGATTCATCATTCCAAATCAACTCTGGGTTTTCATGCGTACCTAGTTTCAAAGACAAAAGTTGCTATTGTTTTAACAACCAAACACATAATATATTAAACAAAAATATCATGAAAACACTACATTTTACTAAATATATAATGTACAAAGCATGTCTGTCTATTACTTCCTCAAAGAATATTCATAAACAACTGAGACTGACCATAAACTTTTCAATAGCTCACTAATTTCAGTGAGACAGGTAAAAATGAAGTAAAAGTATCAGTGGAGTATTCCAGTTTTCAGCAATGTCCCTAACAATTGCCTATGTGTGCTGATACTAAGTATGTGTGAAAATCATATACATATAGTATGATTGAGTTTATACACAACATAGGTTTACCTTCAAACATATGAACACTTGCTTCTGGCGAGTCTCTCATAGCATCCATAAATATTCCTGGTAGAAATTTACCAAGAATAATTCTTACTTTAGGACCAACCAGTTTGTCAGACAACATTTTGGCAAAGAGTTCGGCAGTTTTTTCTCTTACGGCAGGATTTGTGGCGTTACAGAACAGGTCTAGCAGATAGACAGTGGCTCCTGTAAAACAATCATATGATTATGATAAGTACTGTAAAATCATTAATATTCATGGGGGACTAATTTTCATGGATTAAGCAAAGTTGTCATTCTTTTATTTTCACCAATTCATAGCCAAATGAAACAGCTATTGAAGGCAAAAACACAAAATATTTTACCTACAAAATTAAATTATTTCACAGTATTACATGTCTTCTAGAGTAAATGACAGTTTGACTTTGATACCTGCACTCAATGAGCCAGTGTTAAGGTGCTTACCAGCAGAACTTTCATAATGAATAACTCAATTCATTCATTTCTCTAAAGATGTATTGTACTAAACAAATTGATGCAACTTGTTAAGTCAAAAGTACTCTAAAAAGCTCTTATCATCTTAAAATAAGATTTCAAAATTTACATACCAATAATGTGAAAAAAAGAAGTTTTCCAGTGATAAAAATTCTTTGTATGCCCCAATCAGTATATTGGCTTGAATCAGTGAACTTTTTGATAACAAAACTATTTTTACTTAAAACAATAATACTAAAGTAGAGCCACTTTTAATCTTCTTTTCAACAAGTCATTGGTTACAAAATATAGATATATCATGTCTTAAGTTTAATACTGAAATTTTACAATACTACTACTATAGAGTTTACCTTTAGCTAGAGCCTCTTTAACTATTTTGGTACTGGACATGAGGGAAGCCAAACTTTCTAGTGTTAGAACACGACAGTTTGGCAGAGCCTGTATAGCTAATAACAGGTAACTGAGAACTTCTGCTGCTGCAATATCTTTTACACATTCCTGGTTAGCCGACACACAACTTACAACCTGCAACAGGCCATGAACGGAACTATAAATATGTAAACACATACATAATATGGGCTAGAAATAAATCAAAACCACAAGACTTATGAGCATGTTTTTCAGTTTTTGAAATGAACAAGCTAGTTTAAATTAAAGTTGTTCTGAAGTTTTTGAAAAAAAATCCATTTTCAAAGTTCTGGCCCCTGTGACCTTGACCTTTAACTTACTGACCCCAAAACTATAGGAGTCATCTACTCCATAAGATTTAAGTAACTGTTATCTAACATAACATTACCCATATAAGGATCTATTTTTAAGCACTATCTATCCCCTGGATTTACACACTTACCTCTAGAGCAAGTTGCTGTAGCCTGGCACAGTTATCTAACCTCAGTAAACAAAATAACAGCTTAAAGTGGCCTATACACTGTATCTCTACACCTAGAAATAAAGTAAGAAGCTTTTTCACTAAATGACAAAATCTGAATAATTTCAAACTCCTTTCAAACAATATAAGAAAAGATAACAAGCTCTTGTAACAGGAACTACAACTGCTACAGCCCCCTCCGCCCACCCTACCATCTCCTACTCCTTTGTCATTGCTTTTACATAACTTACTTTTCTAGCTAAAGGCATTTTAAGTCACCAATCTGAGGCAGACATTGACATTTCTTCTGACCAAATTTGGTGAACATCTATCAAGAGGTTTATGAGAAGAGGTCATTTCAAATATAAGTCCGGTCAAGCAGAACCATTTGAACTAGACCTGTAAAAGGTCAATGTAAGGATATTTCTGATCAAGTTTGGAGAATATCCATCAAAAGATTCATAAGAACTTGTTTAAAGTTTTTTCTAAGCAATGGCAAATTAAAAATATAGTCAAAGGAAACCATCTGAACAAACCTCATAAAGGTCCACTGAAAGATGCATCCAGCCAAGTTTGTTAAAAGAAGGTAAATTTTAAACATATCAAACATTATTTCAGTATCTGCATTCCTTGTTAACCTCCCTCTGAAGATTTCTGGTTGGACTGTTTCAACATCAACAATGTAAACATCCATCAAATGGTTCAAGCTGTTTAAAGGTGTTTTTGTAATTCTTGTTCTTGTTGCCTCCTACTGCAGTCAAGCTGAACCATTAGTTGATGCAAGAGTTCAAGAGAGCTGTTTCTGACCAAGTTTGGTTAAGATACATCAAGTAGTTCAAGAAAAGACTTTTCATCTTTACTTGTAAAATGCAGAAAAAAACTTTCAATCCATAAAAAAATGTCATTTTCACATCATTTCAAAGACAGCAGCCAGATAACCATAACAGTGATTGAAGAAGAAACAAGTATACACTAATTCTCTACAAGTAATTGACAACTGCACCACATGACAGGATAAAATGCGACTTAAGACTAACTTGGAATGCATATGTTTCAGCTTGACAATGCTGATAGCTTTTTTTTAATTCATAAAATTGTTAAGCATGTACCTGGATTGTTCTTTATCACATTTCTGAGAGCTTCAAGTGCCATCTCCACCTGGGATAACCGACTCAGCTGACTGGAACCCTGACCTTCTGAGGATTTCTGGTTGGACTGTTTCAACATCAACAAGGAATGCAGATACTGAAATTATGTTTGATACCCAACTTTTACAGTCTACAGATTTATGTCAAATTAAGCTATGAAATGGAATGTAAACAAAGCTCTTTACCTTGTAAGTCATTGGGAAAACTTGTATAGCAAATTGTTGTAGTTTTTAATTAACACCAAAACTATCAACTTACGAGTTGAAATAATTTTATGGCAGGTATTATTATAAAGAAACAAAGGAAAACATGAGACCTTATTCCTTGAAAAATCAAGTTTATAAAATGGTTACCATTTATTATTTTATTTCTCTATATTTTACAACAAGCTGTATGGCATTATGTACCTTAATGTCATGTAAATTTTGGACCAAAGAGTAAACAAATCTTTCCTCACAACCTACCTGAGCTTGAGATCCAAGAAAATCTAAGAGATCTATGGTAAAACCTTTTGCATTCTGAAATGATAAAATACACCATCAGCAGAAGGAAAACAAGTCCTGGTAGACCAATGCCTTCTAAAGCAAATGTATTTTAAACTGTTTATTCCTATGAAATGCAGTGTGGACAAAAATGCCGTTTCATCGATCTTTAGCAATAAAATTTCGAAGTGGACTTCCCAATTACTTCTTTCTCTCACTTAGCATGATTTATCTAAAATTGTATTAATCTACATTATGTATCCATTAATTAACAATATCAGATTTTAGCACCATAGTACTATGGAACACAAAATAAATCAATACTTTACCTCTAATGGGAAAGTTGGTTGTTCATTGTAGACTCGGACAAAAATCTCACCAACAATCAGTTCCTTGGCATGGATCTCAAACACAAACATACCACCGAAATCTGGGTCACACTCACCCTGAAAATATATACATGAAATCTGGGTCACACTCACCCTGAAAATATATATGCAGATTCTGGGTCACACTCACACTGAAAATATATACATGAAACCCTGAACCTATCTCCCATATGAGGAATCATAGAAGGCAGATGGTTCTACTCTGTTGCCAGCCCATGATAAAAACAAGAGGCCCATGATGGCCCTATACATGGCTCACCAGAGTTGATCTGACCTACTGACCTAGTTTTTGACCCCACATAACCCAGATTGAAACTTGACCTAGAAATCATCAAGCCAAACTTTCTAAGTTTCATAAATATTGGGTCACAACTGTGGCCTCTAGAGTGTTAACCATCTTTTCCACTGTTCTGACCTACTGACCTAGTTTTTGACCCAACATGACCCAGATTCAAAATGAACCTAGAGATCATCAATACTAACATACTGATCAAGTTTCATAAAGATTGGGTCATAAATGTGGTCTCTAGAGTGTTCACAAGCTATTTCTTTGATCTGATGTACTGACCTAGTTTTTTGACCTCACATGATCCAGTTTCAAACTTGACCTAGAGATCATCAAGACTAACGTTCTGACAAAGTTTCATAAAGATTAGGTCAAAAATGTGGTTTCTAGAGTGTTCACAAGCTTTTCCTTTGATCTAACCTACTGACCTAGTTTTTGACCCCACATGACCCAGTTTCAAACCTGACCTAGAAATCATCAAGAAAAACATTCTGACCAAGTTTCATAAAGATTGGGTCAAAAATTTGGTCTCGAGAGAGTTCACAAGCCTTTCCATTGATCTGACCTACTGACCTAGTTTTTGATCCCACATGACCCAGTTTCGAACCTGACCTAGAGATCATCAAGACAAACATTCTGACCAAGTTTCATAAAGATTAAGTCAAAAATGTGGTCTCGAGAGTGTTCACAAGGTTTTCCTTTGATCTGACCCACTGACCTAGTTTTTGACCCCACATGACCCAGTTTCGAACTTGACCTAGAGATTATCAAGACTAACATTCTGACAAAGTTTCATGAAGATTGGGTCAAACATGTGGTCTCTAGAGTGTTCACAAGCTTTTCTTTTGATCTGACCTACTGACCTAGTTTTTGACCCCACATGACCCAGTTTCAAACTTGACCTAGAAATCATCAAGACAAACATTCTGACCAAGTTTCATAAAGATTGGATTAAAAATGTGGTTTCTAGAGTGTTCACAAGCCTTTCCATTGATCTGACCTACTGACCTAGTTTTTGACCCCACATGACCCAGTTTCGAACTTGACCTAGAGATCATCAAGACAAACATTCTGACCAAGTTTCATAAAGATTAAGTCAAAAATGTGGTCTCTAAAGTGTTCACAAGGTTTTCCTTTGATCTGACCTACTGACCTAGTTTTTAACCCACATGACCCAAGTTTCGAACTTGACCTAGAGATCATCAAAACTAACATTCTGACCAAGTTTCATAAAGATTGGGTCAAAAATGTGGTCTCTAGAGTGTTCACAAGGTTTTCCTTTGATCTGAACTACTGACCTAGTTTTTGACCCCACATGACCCAGTTTTGAACCTGACCTAGAGATTATCAAGACAAACATTCTGACCAAGTTTCATAAAGATTGGATCAAAAGTGTGGTCTCTAGAGTGTTCACAAGGCAAATGTTGACGGACGACGCACGCCGATGGACGCCGGACAATGACCGGTCACAATAGCTCACCTTGAGCACTTCGTGCTCTGATGAGCTAAAAATACAGCTGGAGTGATCCAGATGGTCTTCATGACCACTAAAGCTACAAAGTCACAATAAGGACTAAACTGTCAATGAAACTTGACATCAAACCTGCAGCAAGCCAGAAGTCGCCAATTAATGTTTATTTGATTTGTTTGTTTACTCGATACAGGTTTAACTTTAATACTGAAGGTCAGATAACATTCAAACTGTTCCTGGATCAGAAATTCGCAAGAGATTGGCAACTTAAAATCTATATGAACAACTTATTAATAATGTCAGATGGGAATAAAGGAGAATTTCTTTTGGTAACAGACTTCGATTTTGATCTACTGACCACAAAAATAAATAATTTGTCTAATAATTACAGGCATAATCCAATTAAATTGAAAGGGATCTGACTGAAAACTAAAATGGTGCAACTACTAACATGCACAATACCCCCTCTTCTCTGAAACGTGTATAAAGACTGCAAAAGTTCAAAAATGCTTAAGTGTTTTTTCCACAAGTTCAATGAAATATGCAATGTCTAAATATGATTTAAAATATCAGTTAAGGTTGATTGCAGCTGTGGTCAGCTTTAAACATGTTTATTTTCAGAATGAGGAAGTACCTCACTTGCCAACTTTAAAAGTACTCTACCTAACAATAAACATATTGAAAGTAACTATATAAATGCAAAATACAGACTGACACTCTATTTTCCTACTTGCCATTATCATGGATTATTTGCATGAAATTATTTTCAGGCTACCTGGGAAGATTTATGATAATGTTGACTCAAGCTCGTCTTATTATCTAGAAAATCGATACTGCAAAATTATACATTCAACCAAAAGTATATTTCACAACTAACTATATGGAATATAGACAATATTATCCCTTTTCCTCATCCCTCTTACCTTATGCTCAAGATGATAAAGGCAGACTAAATCCTATCATTTTTTCCAACATTTCCTAATTTTGAATTTATTCCATTTAAAGATTTTCAAAAATATATCATTCTTATTCTTTCCATTTATGTTAATATTTCTTTAAATATCTCTTTCACGTATAACAGTTTTTATTATGCAAAATCAAGGTTGTGTGTGTGTGTGGGGGGGTGGGGGTGGAGTCCACGATTTTGTCTGTCTTGGGTGAACTGTACCAATTCTATTAAGTTAATTTTATGCTTAAAGTTTGAAAGATATGTTATTTCTGCTAGTAAGAGATAAAAAACTTTTGAAAACACTATACACTGTAAAACAGAATACTTTATCGGATTATTGACATATGATATCTTATTCATTCAGTCTCAAGGACAGCTTTTCAATGTTAAAAAAGAATGTCATTAGCTTCGAGACTAACATGAACATAACTTCTTTAAAAAAAGCAGCTAAAAAAAGTCAGACTTTAAGGAATGAAATATACTTGGTAAATTATATCATGAAAATTTGAAGATAAAACTTCAGCTAGCTGCGTGCTAGGGTTTGGAATATAAAATTTTCAAAATGGCTGACAGTGTACCTGGAAAAGTTTTTGCTGATGAAAATGAAGCTACTAAACAACAGGACTTTGAATCTAAAATATACTGTGACCCTTGTGAACAGGATGGTGAATCTAAACCAGCAGAAGGATTCTGTGTGGAGTGTCAGCACTACCTATGTGACCAGTGTTTCAAGTATCATTGTATTCCAAAACTAACACGTCACCACAGATTGCTAGGGAAAAATGAAATGCCAAAGAAAAAGGTTGCAAGTAGTCTATCAGAAATTTGTTCGAAGCACGAAGGTGAGATAATGAAATATTACTGTAAAACTCATGAGACAGTTGGCTGCAACTCTTGTATGATCATTGAACACAAGCCCTGTCATGAAATATGTACCCTAGCAGATGTTGCAAAAGGTGTGGAAAACTCTCCTCAAAACAAACAATTCTGCACAAAAATGAATGAAATTAACACAGAGCTTGAAAGGCAGATAAAAATTGTAAGACAGAACATTGAAATCAGTAAATCTTGTACAGCAGCTGCTATTTCCCACATAAATGAATTACAGAAGAAAATAAACCAGCAATTTGAATCGCTTCGACAACAAATAACGAAAGAAGCAGAAGACAAGGAGAACAGTGACATCAAAAGAATTGATGGTCTACAAGAAAAAGCAACAAGTGCTAAAGAAGATCTTCAAAATCTGAAGGATGACATGCAAGTTCTTGAAGAGACAAAACAAAGCAAGCAGCTTTTCATTGCCATAAACAAAAGTAAAGAGAGAGTAAAAACTTTAGAACAGGAACTGGATACAGTAAGGAAGAATAACAAAGTGAGAAAATATTCTTTTGTTCCAAATGAATTTTTGACAAGCATGCTTAAGAATATTGATGCCCTTGGTGAGCTGTGTATACATGGGGAAGGGGAACCAGCAGAGGGTCTGCAAAGTTCATATGGAAATTATCCTGAATATGGAATGCCCAGAGGAGTCCCTTTATTGGACAGCAAACTGATTGTCCTAGATACCATCTACAACCGTGTCCGATTATATATTGAAGAGAAAAGCAGGTTTGTTTCAGAAGAAATACTAACATCTTGCCCCTGGGATATTGCCGAGATTGATGAAAACAAGTTTGCTGTTACAATGCCTAATGAAAAGAAAATTAAAATTCTATCTGTTGCAGATGAAAAGATTACAGTAAGTAAAGACATAAGTGTTGATGCTAGGTGTGAGGGTATAGAATATGCTCAGGAAAAGCTGATTGTTGCTTGCAACAGACCTGCCAAAGTTCTGATTCTTGATATGATGGGTACAGTCATTCAGAATATATCATCAGATCAAACAGGGGGCAAGATATTCCAACAACCTGCTTATATTGTATTTCATGAAGCAAAGGCACTAATCTGTATCACAGACAGAAAGGCAAACTGTGTTGTAACTATGACAACTGAAGGTAAAATACAAAATGTTTACAGACATGAGAATATGACAATGCTAATATCATTGCATGCAGAGAATGACACAATCCAAACTGTGAACTTTGAGAACTTTAACAAAGGTGAAATAAATCTGACTACTTGTAAATGCAGCACTCAGGCAGACTGTGCCTTTTTCACAGGAAAACGATCAAGGCAAAAAACTGCTTTTATTTGTTGCTGTTTCTGGGATAAAAATGAATGCCACAAAACAACATTTTCTGGTAAATCAGGACAACTTCACAGCTATTCATCCTGACTGACCCCATGTGTTAAGATTTCAAATTTAATGTTATTGCAATATTGTATTAACTATGACATTTTTAACATGCAGTTACATTCTTACATGGCAAAGACACAGTACATATTCAATGTACTGGTCACAAGAAACTTTACAACACTGCAAAGTCTCAATTGTTGAGAAGGAAATGTACAGTAAAAGGAAGCCACAAGGTGGTGAGCACAATGCTTGAGTTATTCAGGGCTTCAAGCAACCAAAACATAGCAAAAGTAAAGAACACAACATGGGACCACATGTATTGCTTGATTTAGCCCAGGTACTCAAGCCACCCTATGTTATTATTTCTTTGGGCACTTATTTAATTTTGAAAAACAATAAACAGAAAATACACAGACTGTTCTTCAACAGAAGGGACAAAGAATCTGCATAAATGAAATGGAAAAAAATGAACTGGATAATTTCATTTAACATGGCAATTCCAACATTAAGTAAAACATCATTACAATAATTTTCAGTTCAAAGACAGAATTGAGATGTTAAGTATGATTAGCATGTTGGAATAACACTATTGTGTACTCTCAGCTTCTTGTTGCTGTTGCAGGGCGTCAAGTGCTTTTGGGAGTCAAAAATATAGGTAGGATCCTGAAATATAGGTATTTGGGGGCCAGAAATATAGGATTATATAGGTTGCTTATAATGAAGAAAACAAGTCAGACAAGTGTTTTATCCTCCTCCACTACCTACCAGCACTCTCTTTTATTAAACATAAAATACAAAGGAACAGAAAAAGTGGCTACTTTTATGATTTTAAACAAATAACATTTTAACATATATCTTACTTTCATAATAAACTATTAATTCACCAACAGACAAAACTTTACCAATACTGGTACTCAAATCAGTTTAACAGGGAATTAGGCAAACCAAGCCATATTGCTAACAACATGTATCAGTACATTGTTAATACAATGTTCCAATTGAAAAAAGAACTTCCATTACTTAAAGCTTTCCTAAAGCTGGGCTGGGCAGGGCAGGGTCGCTACACCTGAAAGGAATACAAATTTCAATGCCTAAAAGGTAACAGCATATTTATAAACTCAATTATCATAGAATTACTTCTTTTTTAATGGTTTGAATGACCTTTGTATTCCTTGCTTACCACAAAATTTCCAGATTATAGGTATTTATAGGTATTTTGGCAAAATATAGGATTTTATAGGTTATTATAGGTAGAGGGCTAAAATATAGGTAAATATAGGTAACTTGACGCCCTGCTGTTGTTTACAGACTGGATGTTTAAGTAACCAAAGTATAAAGTTCACTTTCAAAACAAGAGCTGTCAGTGGACAGCGCACTCGACTATTCTCAGTGCTTGATAGTATAATATAAGCAATGAGTAAAACTTTAACATTATAATAAGCATATTCTAAGTCGAAAAGGGGCCATAATTCAGTCAAAATGCTTGATAGAGTTGCCTCCTCCTTTTTACAGACTGGGGTCATGATGGTAAACAAGTATGCAAAATATGAAAGCAATATCTCAATGGACTTTGCAAATATTTGGGGTGGTATGCAAACTTTAACATTTATTCTAAGTTGAAAAGGGGCCATAATTCAGTCAAAATGCTTGATAGAGTTGTCTCCTCCTTTTTACAGACTGGGGTCATGATGGTAAACAAGTATGCAAAATATAAAAGCAATATCTCAATGGACTTTGAAAATATTTGGGGTGGTACGCAAACTTTAACATTTGTGTGACGCTCACACTAATGCCGACGCCGGGGCGAGGAGGATAGCTTCCCTATTCTTCGTATAGTCGAGCTAAAAATGAAACGTAAAGCCCAGATTTTGCTTTACATTCAAGTATTTCAAGAATTATGTATTAGGCTGATCATGCTGATAAGAAATAATCTAACTATAATAATATAATAATAATAACAGAATGATAAATAAAAATTAAAACCACAGTTTTTTTAAAAAAAAAATTATGTTTATTAGTATTATTATTATTAAAACTTTCTCTTTCTGCTCTTATTTAGAACAACCTCTGAAAGACCAAGATAGCCATAATGACCCTATATCACTCGCATGACTCAAATGGGTACATGATTTCTTGGTAGAGTATAGCTATAAAATGTTATGTGCCATATATTTAAGCTTTAGGCCTTGAGGTGGACAAGAAGGCAAGTGCCCCATCCCACCCAGCCCTTGGTATGATATGTGCGGCCAATTTGAGCCCCGAGGTAAAATTTCAACAAACTTGGTAGAGGACCACAACACTATGTTTCAAGCCAAATATCTAAGCTCATGGCCTTGGGATTTTAGAGAGTTAGATTTTTAATATTTTTTTATATAAGTCTATGTTAAACAAGTGAACCCCAGTTTTTACCCCGGAGGAATGACTTGAAAAAACTTGGTAGAGGACCACTATACAATGCTACAAGCTAAATATCTAAGCCCTGGGTCTTACAGTTTAAGAGAAGAAGATTTCCAAAGATTTTCTTATATAAGTCTATGTAAAACACTTTGACCAAAGGTGCATGATCTGAATAACTTTGGAAGAGGACCACTAGACAATGCTACATGCCAAATATCTAAGCTCTGAACATAGAAGATTGTTAAAGCTTTCCCTTTTGGTTGCCATGGCAACCAGAATTGTGCATGGAATCAACTTTGGTAGAGGACCATGCAAGGAACACCCAGGCCATGTTTCATCAACTTTCATCAGTTCAGGGGAGATGACTTTAAAAGAAAAGTGTGGACGGACAGACGACAGATGGATGGATGTTGAGTGATCTGTATAGCTCACCCTGGTGCTCAATTGAGCTAAAAATATCAAGTCATTTTTTTTAATGATGAATATGCTTAGTTTATGTTACAGTTATATTATACAGCCATACAAAAGGACATAATTTTTAGGACTATGAGTAATTTTCAGTTAATAACTAAAACTGTTTCTATGACTGTGACCATACCCTTTAAAACACTGATCCAAAATCAAAAAGGTCCACTCCTAATTCTTACAAAAAGAGGGTCATGATGATCCTGAATCGCTCACCTGAGTAATATGAGCCACGTTTCATAAGCAAACTGATGCTAAAATATTAGAAAGTAGGTCTGTAGGTCACATTCATGATCACTGAAAGTCAGTTTTAAGATTGGTATGCAAAACTGTACATGTCATCCAAATTTCAAGGCTGTATCTTAAAAAAACAAGAAAGTAGGTCAGTAGGTCAAGGTCACAGTCAAGTGATCCCTAATAGCTTGGGGTCATCAGGCAATTATAATGAAACAGCCTAGGAAATAATTTATGTTCTGATAATTAAGTATTTATTCCTATATAACTCATATAACAAGTGATCCCCAGGGCTGGTCCACTTTTCATCCTGGGGGCATAATTATAACAATCTTGTTAGAAATTCACTAGGCAATGCTACATACCAAATATCAAAGGCCTAGGCCTTGAACTTTCAGAAAAGAATATTTTTTTTTTCCCCCTATATAAGTCTATGTTTACTTTGGGACCACCAGGGCAGGGCCTCTTTTCATCCCAGGGGCATAATTTGAATAATTTTGGTAGTGGACCACACGACAATGACACATACCAAATATCAAAAGCCTAGGCCTTGCAGTTTCAGGCAAGAAGATTTTTAAAGATTTTTCCTATATGTCTATGTAAAACTTGAGACCCCCCGGGGCAGGACCTCTTTTCATCCCAGGGGCATAATTTGAACACTCTTGGTAGAGGACCACAAGGCAATGCTTCATACCAAATATCAAAGGCCTAGGTCTTGCGGTTTCAGACAAGAAGATTTTCAAAGTTTTTTCCTATACAAGTCTATGTAGAACTTGGGACTCCCCCCACCCCCCCAAGGGGGGTCTCTTTTAACCCAAGGGACACAATCTGAACAATCTTCATAGAGGACCATTACATAATGTCACATGCCAAATATCAAGGCTCTACACCTTACGGTTTTGGACAAGAAGATTTTTAAAGTTTTCACCAGAGTTCAGCATGGCATTCAATTCTTTGAACAATTTTGAAAGGGGACCACCCAAGGATCATTCCTGTGAAGTTTGGTGTAATTCTGCCCAGTAGTTTTCAACGAAGGAGATTTTTTTTAGAAAATGTTTACGGACACACGACGGACAACACACGACTGACGACGGACATTGAGCGGTCACAAAAGCTCACCATGAGCCTTTGGCTCAGGTGAGCTAAAAAGAATGAAAGTGGCTTGAATGTCTACATTGGAGTTGTGTAAGTGAGTGCCATGAGACCCTCTGGCACATCAAACAAAACCTGACTACCCTGTCAATATTTTTATTAACCACACACTTTAAATACACTTGCAAAAGTGTAATTTAAAGTAAAGGTTTCATTAACTTTTTCAACAATCTATATAAATGAAAACATATTTCAAGTAATAACTTACAGTTTTGATCATCTGTTGCTGCTGATCAGCAAGGAATTCTGTTAACTGTCCTCGTGTAGCATTATCCCAGATCAGGTAGGGACTCTCCGTATTACTGTTGAGTATTTTCAGCAACTGTAATCGAATACATAAACAATGGCATTTACTTTTTTCAGCTTTATTTAATAGACATTTTATTCTACATTTTACATAAATAATGGGTATAAAATTAGAAGATGTTTTTACTTTACTCAGTAGCTACTGTATTAGTCGAAGAGAAGAACTGATAATAGATAAGAAATATACTAACTTCAGCTGATTCCTGGTTGGCTAATTTCCGAGACAGATAAGGTGTCAACATGGCTGACAATGATTTCTTCACTGCCGGATTATCAGGCGGATTTTCTTCTTTATCCTGTTGAACATAATATCCTCCAAGCCGGGCACAAGCTCGTATACACAATTTTGCTAACTGATTAGAAATTTCTTGTTTATTCGTTTCATCACTTTTTTCAACTCCTGATTCTTCGAGCGTGTAATCGTAATTGAATAAATAGAGTAACAAATGCCATAATACACCACTTTGAAACAACTGAGACTGGAGGTAAAAGTCAACACAGAATGCACTTATACAGTCCGCTACTACTGTACATAGTTTGGTCAGGTTCTGAAATACAGAGAAATAATTATGTAAGACGCTGTAAGACAATATGTTTTGCTCAACATAAAATTTCATTGCAGCTCATTCAAAGGGAAGTGAATACAAGAATTTTATATTTAAAGATAAAAGTAATGGCGATTATATATTTTTTTACTGATATTAGTATTTGTTCATTGTCACAGTCAAAACCAACAAAAATGAGTCTCCACAAATAACAATAATTTAACAGTTAGTTCCGTCTCCTCAACCTTGCTTACTTTTCATATTTATATTTTTTCCCCACATAGAATTGCAATGGTAATATTACATTTTATTATACATTCAAATACTACTGACAAAAGTGCTCCACCTTTAGTAACTGGGTACAACATGAAGAGTCCACTGAGGTGGGAGATGAGATCATTCCTTAAAGTTATGTTTAATTAAGTTCAAGCTATGTTAGAACTGGTTCTCAACAGAATTTATAGTGAAAGACAACTAGATAATAACTATTAACCTTGTAATACAAAATTCTACATAAATCCCGAATGATGGTAGGTTCCTCCTGTATCCTCTCTCTACATCCTTTGAACTGGGAAGCTACAGAATAGCACCTTGATATGTTGATGCACACCTGTAAATAGGACTTATTATTTTATTAATATTAAATAATAACATTTATTTTGGCGCATCAAGCTTGGTGTGTATCCAAGGTTACCAAATTAAATTTGGTATTTGGATACACTCGGCATTTTCCGTATACAGTAATCATTAGTGTGTGACCACTGGTCAGTCAATAGTCGGCATGTGTACAACCAACAGAAAATGAAATGGTTTCAAAATATATCTGTCAACATCGTTATTTTGCTTCAAGTAGAATGCTTAGCTTGGTCTGGCATTGTTACAAAATGCTGTCAATTATCGTAATAATGGATATTGGCGGCGAAAACCAGGATTTCAAAGGTAATTTTTATCCTCGAAATTTTTGTTTGTTCGCACTCGTGAAATCACAATTGAGTTTATGAAAATGGCATGGCATCTAGCATTAACATTGTTAAGAATATTGCAGCTGTATAAAACATACATTTGAAGTAAAAGTTTGGTGCCACTTGTAACCTAGTAGAAATAATGAATGTTTCGTATTTTCTCGGGAACCAATAATTTCTCGGTGGTCGTATACTCGTAATAAAATTAATTACATTGGTGACACACGTCATTCATTAGAATCATTCTACGTGCAACCAACTACTTAGACAAAATGTATTCTCTTAAATCATAAATGTAAATGTACGTGTCCGAGGAAATTCGCTAAGTTGTCGTTTTAGTCGTGCTGTCCGATTATGTCTATCCGAAAATTTGCTAGTCAGATAAACACGCGAAGTCTCGTTGGTAAATGCCTGTTAGAAAAATATAGATTATTGTTATTATGTGGGATAGGTATGGATTATATCATTAGATAGACATGTTTTCCTATCAGGTCGGGCTATTGTCTATCTAAATTAAATGTTGTATGGATTACAAATTGTTTGTACTCGGAAATTGTTGTTGTTTACTTTACTACATAGGAAAGATAACTACGGTTTCAATACTCATGTTTAGGCCAGGATAGAAGTATTAAAAAACTTGGTTTAATGAACTTACGTAATAGGGTAATTGCCAGGAAAATATATGGATTTAATTTCATTTAAGTAATTGTTAATTTTATACTCGTAGAGTCTGAAAGAATGTTTGTATGGAGATACTGTACATGTATTGTAAAAAGAAACAAAACACTTGTGATCAATGATATTAATGCCGCCTATCACAGTACTCTGTCTGTGGTCAGAATTAAGGCACAACGATCTGAGGTAAATGTCATTATTGAAGTTTTTAATTTGCCATTTGTTTACTGCCTTGCATTTTAATTTAATAGACATCCTGCGTGTCCTTATTAGTCTAAATAATGAGACCTCGGGTAGGTCGATTTTACATTCTGATATTTTACGTTGAATATTTACCAGTCAAAAAAGTAATAATAATATATATATATAACAATATTCAAGGCCTGAGTACAATTACTGGGACTAGCATGTCCTAGGCCTTTAGTAAGATCAGTGATAGAGAATTCTGGGGGAGAATTTAGCTGCTTATACAAATATAATTTCACATGGGGAAAGTTACAAAGACTATATCGTATATAACAACATTATTATCAATTACACAATTTTGTTAACTTATAAATGAGCATAGCATTCCGACACGATTATCCACTACAATAATCTGGCAGATAAGTACTTGCCTTGAAAGAAATCCATGTAATTTTATGGCTGAATAATTTAATTTTGTGTATGTTAATTGAATATATAGATAAATTTTATTTGAGGTCAGTATTTGTACACTTCAGTCGTTTCAATCGGTCTTCATAGGAGGAAGGGATGGTAATTTCGTACAGGCAGTAATTTTGTCGGCAGTTATTAAGCATATTCTCTTAATTAATAAATATTTAGCATGATCACTTGGTTCTAATGTTTCTTTTGTAGATACTTTTACATCTAGCATATAATATTATCTCTGCTAAATTGGATGGCATGGTTTAATCATGCAGTCACCCAGTTCAGTTTCTATTTACTTTGTCATGTTACAAATTAGCTTTAGTATAACTGCACTTCTACACTCTATATAAGCAGGATAACTGAATAATAACAAATTTGCTTATTAAGGAAATACACTCTGCATAACCACATATTGTAAAAAGTCTGTTCAATTTTTATTACAGTGCGAAAATGCTCAACTTCTAACTTATGTATTACAAATTTCTGTATTTAATATGGTACCAACACCAAGTTTTATATTGCAAGACAATGGTACTATTACAGGCAAAATCAATGTGTTTCATGTGCGAACTTTTAAGCCTGATTCACATTTAATGGGATGATTGGGCAAAGAACTGGTCCCTGTGCCTGTGGTCTCATGATCGCAGCTTAAATAATATATAATGTTTTGAAACAGGTAAATTTAAGGGATATGGAGGAAACCGTAAATTCATTAGTCCAATGTTGCAAACATAAAATCCCAAAACATATTATAGTTAAGCAATTAAAAACAATTTTAGCATTTAATATACATACATATTTAGGTTGGCAGTCACAAATAATCTAGCGTACAATAATAAGAAATGTTAGTAACTAAACAAAAGTATTATTCTAAGAGTAAGGTTCGTTATGTGAAAGTTTTAAGTGTGACAATCTTGCGAATTTGCATGACAAACAGTCTGTCTGTTTTTGATATTTTCAATTTGTCTTTTATGCGATGAGTCTATAATTTATAAACAACAAAAAGAAAACAATAACAGCAAAAACAGTAACAAAAATCTTCCATGATTCAGTTTGGTTTAAAAATAAATTGAAAAAATAAAAATAAATAGGGCAATGATTGTAATATAAATTTTGTAGTAGTGACGGGTCGGAGCTTGAATTCCACATTATCGTGTTACAATTGAAACAGAAACTGTTTCACCATTAATGGTAAATATATAAATTGGATGTGATTAAAGGGCTTTAATTAAAAGAAATTATTGAATCATTGCTTTACTTTAATTTTAACTGTTTGTATGAAAAATTTAACTGTATGAAAAAGAAACAATAACACAAAGTTTACATCAGAAATAGAGCGCACGAAATATCATTCAAGGCCTAATTTGTGCATTAGACAATTTATATTTTGTCATTATGTCGGTTAGAACATCCATAAGTATCATTAATAATAATAATAATAATAATAATAATAATAATAAAAAATGGGTATCAGTATGAATACAGTTAGTACAGGATCAAGTAATTGGGCAACATAGCTGACTTTGTCCTGAAGGCAAGAGCCTGATAAAGCAGGATAAAAGATGTCATAGTCATCATCATTAATTTTGAAATAAACAGAAGTTGTCAAAGGCTGCAAGTTTCTAAGACAACTTTGATTAGGTTTGTAGTAAGTCATTAGAATTTTGGGGGAATAAATTTTTCAAATTTATTGTGGCGGAAAATTCTATGACTGGGCGAGCAGGCAGGCGCATGCTCTTGTAAAATATAGGTCAGATTTAATGTTACAATCTTTTGGTGGTTGTATGTTGTTGTTGTTGTGATGTATTCTGCTAGGTCGGTTGACAGTAATCGAACCATTGGTTGCTTGTCTGTTGTTAAAGTGATACTAACAGCTAGCTCTGTTAACACTTTAGTGTGTTAACCGCTAGGTCAGTTAAATTGTGTTAACCGCTAGGTCGGTTAAAGTGTGTTAACCGCTAGGTCGGTTAAAGTGTGTTAACCGCTAGGTCGGTTTAAAGTGTGTTAACCGCTAGGTCGGTTTAAAGTGTCAACCGCTAGGTCGGTTTAAAGTGTGTTAACCGCTAGGTCGGTTAAACTGTGTTAACCGCTAGGTCGGTTATAGTGTGTTAACAGCTGTGTCGATTTAAAGTGTGTTACCGCTATGTCGGTTAACGGATAGGTCAGTTTACAGTGTGAACTAGGTTTTGCCCATTACTACGTAGCGTAATTCCTAGTTTCACAAGTCCGCAGTTGCTATTTTAATCAATTTATTGAAAACATGCGCTTGCTTGCTCGTCAGTCAGTGGGCCTGATATCATGCGGCCTTTTCTGCCACTTATTAATATGATTGATATACAATTTTGTTCAGTACCCTTTGGTGTAACTTGTTTGTATGTTGAAGTGTTGACCTGGAATAAAGTATTATCGCTTACATAATGTTGCTAGTTATTTCCTTGAGAAGTCCTAAAATAAGACTTATTATTTTATTAATATTAAATAATAACATTTATTTTGGCGCATCAAGCTTGGTGTGTATCCAAGGTTACCAAATTAAATTTGGTATTTGGATACACTCGGCATTTTCCGTATACAGTAATCATTAGTGTGTGACCACTGGTCAGTCAATAGTCGGCATGTGTACAACCAACAGAAAATGAAATGGTTTCAAAATCCCACCCGCCACTCCCATTTAGGTGCCATGCCATTTACTTGTCATATTGTTAGTGGTACATGTCAGTGAATATCTAGTAGGTCACCATTTGCAACCTATAATATTATATATATATAAAAAAAGATGCAAAATTGATCTGTTTTAAATGGTTCGGGATTGCAGGTGTTTGGCAGTTACATGTCTCTGTATAGTATGGAGCATAGTTTAAATTATTCGAGATCAGTTTAACAAGTTTGTTTTTAGTAGAGTAGCTGGTACATGTATGGTGACATATTTTGTTATTTACAATGTTTAATATCCATGTATTTTGCAGTATACTGCCGGTGGAGTTTTATATATTTTCAGGCTGTTTATGCAGTAAGGAAGGAAAGTTGTGAACAGTCAGTAAATAAAAATGGACAATATACCACCCACAAATGGTATACCAAGCACAAAGGGAAGGAGTACAAACAATATTTAAAACCATTACGTGATGCCTGTTTAACACGGATATACATACAAGCTAAATTACTAAGCTAGTCAAGTGGATTGTATAAATCAAATTTATCCAAAGCCTCTGGGAATGTGGAATAGAAACTTGAAAGCAACAAGTTTAGAAACTAGAATGACTTTAATTAACAACAGCTACAAATGTCACAATAATTGTTTTAACATGA
This sequence comes from Mercenaria mercenaria, assembly GCF_021730395.1. Lineage (NCBI taxonomy): Eukaryota > Metazoa > Mollusca > Bivalvia > Venerida > Veneridae > Mercenaria > Mercenaria mercenaria. Next base: position 40,092,640 of record NC_069378.1, read on the forward strand.
ACTTTCCATTTGATCCATCACAATTTCACAAAGCAGGAAAATTCACAAACGCTGGAATCCTAAAACTTATATACAAATTAGACACACCTTGTCTATTGGGACAGGCCTTGTCACAAACAAACAGTAATTGCCTGTAACAAAACTAGGAGACATACAAAAGGAATTGTTCAAGAAATATCAGCTGCAGTGGCACTTACCAGGACATTAGCTTAGTATGTCATGACAGGACAGTGAGTAAGATGACAATATTACAATAGCAAGAGGAGAAATATAAATATACTCTCTTATAGTAATATGTATTACTTATTGTTTGCAAAAGTGTTTTAATAACTTGTAACACTAACATGTGTAACAGAAAACACTAATATAAGTAATATAAGTAATTAAGCCGAGACTGGAAAGATGTTTGTTCAAATGTAGTTTTATCAATAGACTTACGCAAATGGAAACCAAGAAGCGTCAGCTCCTTAATATCGAAGAACAATTAATCAAGGGATGTCTCAGTAATGGTCTTCACATAAACATAAAATACTTTTTCAGCAGTGACAATATTATTCCATGCTTCATTTCGGGGATGTTCAGTTGCAATTATACTGATTATATTGTGTGAATTAGCTATATTTGTTTTTACATGTTGAAAGTTGCATAAATAGTGCAATGAACTTTGGGCAGTATGAACTTTGAGTAATCAATGTTTCCTAAATTCAACTGATGTACTTTTATATGTTATATAAATTGCATAGTCAGCCAGGTCATGTAATCCAACGCTTTCCCGTACTTTTCTCTCAAAGAGTTTTTAGGGTTTTGGTGCGCGGATTACAAATAAAACTTGTACATGATTTTATTTTGCTTAATCTCTGTTCATTGCACTATTTACTGTTTATGCCATGAAGAACTAACTTGTTCATAATAAGTTATTCTGATTCATGTCATTCACATTACCGTCTATGTTACATATTTTGGATGGACTTTTGCATATTTATGTTTTAGGACCATGTTAGATTGGCTGTAGCCAAATATGCTATTCTTCTTTATAAAAAAAAAAAAAAAAGTTACTGATTTGAATATGAAATCATTCTGATATTTATCCTTTTCCTGGAAAAATGTTTTACGAAGTTTCAGTTCTATATATAATTGGAAACATTATTTCTTATGATTCTGTTGTTACCTCTGAATGTATTGAGTAGAAAATGAAAAGATAAATGCAATGATTTAACTTTTAAGATTAAGTAAACTATTATATACATTAATTTAGGATTCTGTCGCACTGATAAGGATCTCCAACTGACATAGAGTAAGCATGTGTATTTACCATCAGTTATCCAATTCAAGCCTAATTTCATCTCATTGATACGTTGAATCTTGTAGATTTTAACTTTAGTATACTACGGGTGACTACGGTCGCAATGCTCCTTGTCCTTGGTAACTTGGTGGCTGTGGTCACAATGCTCCTTAAGTAGTTTAAGTTTTGGCGTCTACATGTACATGCTAAATTTGCCAGGAGTTATTTACCTAAATCAAACATTTGAGTGGATAAGGCAGTTTTTGCAGTGATAATTGAGATCTTGTAGATTTCAACTTGCTGTACTATGGGTGACTATGGTCACAATGCTCCTTACGTATTTTGGGTTGTCGTCTGCACCCATAAATTATCCTAACTGCTTTTGCCTAAATCCGATTAACATTTTTGTTAATAATGTGTATGTTATTGTCATAATACAACTAAACGGGGATAATTTTACAACACACGGGTTAGTTTCATAGCAGGAGAGATGTATGCTACTATGGCAGTTTTAAGTGTGACAACTTTTTCTACGGTTGTATGTTGTTGTGATGTATTCTGCTAGGTCGGTTGACAGTATATCGAACCATTGGTTGCTTGTCTGTTGTTAAAGTGATACTAACAGCTAGCTCTGTTAACACTTTAGTGTGTTAACCGCTAGGTCAGTTAAATTGTGTTAACCGCTAGGTCGGTTAAAGTGTGTTAACCGCTAGGTCGGTTAAAGTGTGTTAACCGCTAGGTCGGTTTAAAGTGTGTTAACCGCTAGGTCGGTTTAAAGTGTTAACCGCTAGGTCGGTTTAAAGTGTGTTAACCGCTAGGTCGGTTAAACTGTGTTAACCGCTAGGTCGGTTATAGTGTGTTAACAGCTGTGTCGATTTAAAGTGTGTTACCGCTATGTCGGTTAACGGATAGGTCAGTTTACAGTGTGAACTAGGTTTTGCCCATTACTACGTAGCGTAATTCCTAGTTTCACAAGTCCGCAGTTGCTATTTTAATCAATTTATTGAAAACATGCGCTTGCTTGCTCGTCAGTCAGTGGGCCTGATATCATGCGGCCTTTTCTGCCACTTATTAATATGATTGATATACAATTTTGTTCAGTACCCTTTGGTGTAACTTGTTTGTATGTTGAAGTGTTGACCTGGAATAAAGTATTATCGCTTACATAATGTTGCTAGTTATTTCCTTGAGAAGTCCTAAAATAATAACAAAACTGTATGAATATCTGATTTCACAAAAACATTCCTTAAGTCATAACTTAGCATAACTAAAAAGATTATTTTAAAAATCTCTGTATAAACCTATACCCAGACATAAAGGTCTAATGTTTCGATAATAAAATGTATGAACTTTGTTCTCTTCTAATGCCAAAAACATATCTCTGTTCAGACTTCTAATTATTGCCTGTTTCCAACTGGGCTTTTCCTTGAGACCCATCATAATAATGAACAAAATTTTCAGTTTAAAACTGAATCTCTTCAGTTTTTTGTTGTGTTAAACACAGGTTAAATGATTTGAAACCATCACGGTTTAATCTCTAAAAATAATCTGTGAGTGCTGAGCTTAGCTTCCTCTTAAATAACAAAAAGAATTTTCAAAAAAAATTTCATGCATACTTCTCAAAACAAACTAGAAATGTGTCCATGGGACACAGATGCCCCCACCAACTCCTACAATACTGAATGAATTCCGACGCGAAACCACAGGTGCACAACTGCACATGCTGACCAACATTCCTGTAAACTTTGGTGACTCTAGGTCAAATACTTTTGGAGCTACGCGCGACACAACATTAAAATGACACAACATTAAAATGACCAATTTTTAACTAAGTCAGGCGCCATAACTCCTACATGACTGAATGAATCCGGACACAAAACCCCAGGTGCACAACTGCACATGCTGACCAACATTCCTGTAAACTTTGGTGACTCTAGGTCAAATACTTTTGGAGCTATGCGCGACACAAGATTAAAATGACCAATTTTTAACTAAGTCAGGGGCCATAACTCCTACACAACTGAATGAATCTGGACGCAAAACCTCAGGTGCACAAATGCACATGCTGACCAACATTCCTGTAAACTTTGGTGACTCTAGGTCAAATACTTTTGGAGCTACGCGCAACACAACATTAAAATGAACAATTTTTAACTAAGTCAGGGGCCATAACTCCTACACGACTGAATGAATCCGGACGCAAAACCCCAGGTGCACAACTACACATGCTGACCAACATTCCTGTAAAGTTTTGTGACTTTACATCGAATACTTTTGGAGCTAGGTGCGACACATTCTCGGAAGGACGGACGGACGGACAAGGTCTATATGCTCCCCGTCCACCCCCAAAGTGGGGTCATAAAAATATGCCCATATTGGTGAAATGTTTTGAGGACATTCTTATTCTGATATATTAGATAGGAGAGTAATATTCAAAGTGCTGTACACTGAGTGACATCACCAAGATATTTTCTAAAGCTGAAAATAAAGAACAAGAGGGCCATGAAGGCCTTGTATCGCTCACCTGACCTACTGACCTAAAGATCATCAAGATCAACATTGTGACCAAGTTTCATTAAGGTATGGTCATAAATGTGGCCTCTAGAGTGTTATCTAGCTTTTCCTTTGACCTGGTGACCTAGTTTTTGACCCTACATGACCCAGATTCACAAAGGACCTTGAGATCATCAAGATTAACATTCTGACCAAGTTTCATGAAGTTAAAGTCATAAATGTGATCTCTACAGTGTTAACAAGCTTTTCCTTTGATTTGACCTGGTGACCTAGTTTTTGACCCCAGATAACCCAATATCGAATTCGTCCAAGATTTTACTGAGGGTAACATTCTGACCAAGTTTCATTACGATTGGGCCAAAATTGTGACCTCGAGTGTTTACAAGCTTTTCCTTTGATCTGACCTGGTGACCTAGTTTTTGACCCAAGATGACCCAATATCGAACTCGTCCAAGATTTTTTTGAGGGTAACTTTCTGACCAAGTTTCATTAAGATTGGGCCAAATTTGTGACCTCTAGAGTGTTAACAACCTTTTCCTTTGATTTGACCTGGTGACCTAGTTTCTGACCCCAGATGACCCAATATCGAACTCGTCAAAGATTTTATTAAGGGTAACATTCTGACCAAGTTTCATTAAGATTGGGCCAAAATTGTGACCTCTAGAGTGTTAACAAGCTTTTCCTTTGATTTGACCTGGTGACCTAGTTTCTGACCCCAGATGACCCGTCAAAATTGTGACCTCTAGGGTGTTAACAGTCAAATTGTTGACGACGGATGGATGACGAACGATGGACACAGGGCGATCACAAAAGCTCACCTTGAGCACTTCGTGCTCAGATGAGCTAAAAACTTAATCAATATTATGTTATATATGCTTTCCTTTATGACTAGGGCACATTGGTTGATATACTTCTACTGTGCATTTGCTCTGCCCCTTTTCATTCTCAACCAAGTGTTAACAGAATACTGCCAATAACTTTGGTCAGCTTTGCTAAACAAGGCAAAGTGTGGTTTTTAGCTTGATCTCCATCAAAAATTACCAGCAGGTTTCAGGTAAGAAATGAATCTTGGTTATAATATTTAGTCCAAAATGTTCAGTTTTGTATATACCATGGACTTCCGCAAACCTTAGTTGATTAAGGTAACCTTGTACAATAAATGACCTTACCTGGACAGCAAGATCTTCTGGTTTACTGGAAGCACCTAGAACATTTACACATCTTGTAAATGCTTCTTGCAAAACCTGAAAATATATTTCAAACTTTTAATAAACATTGTAAATACATACACATTATTGAAATACAAAGGCATAAAGAGACTTAATGACATATATGTCTGTGCAAAACTGATGTATTTGTTTTTGTTGGTTTTAACATCACACCAACACTATTATAGGTCATATGGTGATTTTCAAGATTTTCATGGTCTAGAAAAAACCCAGGTGCCCTTCCAGCCCCTTTTCAGGCATATGCTGGCATCATTGACCTTTCTTAAGTCAGCTGGATGTCTGACTTCCTCACATGAAGAATTCTACTCCCTAAGCAAGGTTTTGAACCAGCATCACTGAGGGGCAAGTGATTTTATCATGTCTACACAAAGGCCCCAAAAAAAACAAATATAGCAAGGCCAATTTTTTTAAAATCCTAAATCATGCGGTGTCCTTTACCTATCATTTAAACTCTTAACATTTCTCTGTACAAGACTGCCTACCTATTTTGTTATATGTCTACACAATATCATTTAAATAAAGACCTTTTTTTCATAAATTCTAAAGGTAATATTTTTCTCAATTGGTGGGATATTTCACACTGGTTTCCAAGTCAAAATAACAAAATATCTAATGTCAGCAACATATTTTAATATCTACAGTTCATAAAATAATATCTATCTTTCTACTTACCTGTATACCACCCTTTCTACATACAGTGCAACCTCTCAAGTGAACACCACTAACAGCAATGTGAACTGTGATTGTTATACAGAGGTTGTTGCTCTGGAGAAGTCAGTTTACTATTTGTCTTTAAAGGGATATACTCACTAATCAGAGGTGCACTGCAGTTAATTGTACAGAATGAATGTTTATTTGCTGCTACTAACTTTATACCTTTCTCTCTCTAAAGAACCTGAAGGCACTGCAGTTTATGGTATGGAATGCTTATTGACCAGCTAATGCTAAATCACCTGTATACCACTACCTCTGTGTAGTTCCACAGCTTCGTGGGTACTGCAGTTCACTGTATGGACTGCCAGTTCACTGGCTGCTAATAACTTACCTGTATACCACTATCTCTGTGTTGTTCCTCAGCACTGAGGGCACTACAGTACACTCTCTGCCGCTAAAGGACAAAGTTCACTTAAGCCTTATCTCTCTGCATAGTTGCTCCGCATTGGGGGCACTACAGTCAACTCCCTGTAGCTTACTTACCTCTATACCACTTCTCTGCATAGTTCCTCAGCATTGAGGGCACTACAGTCCACACCCTGTCGGTAACTCACCTCTATACCATTTCTCTGCACAGTTCCTCAGCACTGAGGACACTACAATTCACTGCACTGCTAACTTAGCTGTACACCACTCTCTCTACAATCATGAGGGCACTACAGTTCACTGTATGGAATGCCAGCTCACTGGCTGCTGCTAACTTACCTGTATACCACTCTCTCTGTGTAGTTCCTCAGCACTGAGGGCACTACAGTTCACTGTATGGAATGCCAGAATGCCAGTTCACTGGCTGCTACTAACTTACCTGTATACCACTTTCTCTGCGTAGTTCCTCAGCATTGAGGGCACTACAGTTCACTGTATGGAATGCCAGTTCACTAGCTGCTGCTAACAACGGAGCCGACTTTGAGAACAACTGATCATCATTGGTCTCCATTTTGATAGTTTTGATCAACATTGGGTATCCCGCATACTTGTATGGATGTAACTCTGAAATATACCAATAACTTAGGCTGACCGATATGAACAAAATTAATATGGTAAGCTTCAACCTTTACCTTAAATTTTCTGTTCTTATCTGTGCAACAAGAACTGCCTAACTTGAAGATTTATCACAGGAAGAACCAAGGTTTGAATCCATACAACAGTGGAATATCTCAACAACAAAGGTTTGTATAACTGCACTACAAGTGCAATATACTTAACCACATGTAAAAAATGCAGCATACAATACGTGGGGCAAACTGGAAACATGATATGTGAATGTTTTTACAGCCATATCTTAGACATAAGACCAGGAAGCAAAGTCAAACCAGTTTCCCGCCACTTTACGAAAGACAACCAAGGACCTAAATGATGTTGTCGTCACAGTACTGTTAACAACGCAAAACATCAGTATCAGTCTTAGGACAGAAGAAACAACAATAGCAAAATTGAAAACCAGAGCACCCGCAGGATTAAACTTAAAGGCAACTGTAAAAGACATTTCAAAACACATGAGAAGTTCTGTATTAGATATGTTAGCATCATTTGTAACGTATCATTCAGCAGGAGCATCTGAAAATATATTCCACAGCAAAACACTACACATCACTAAAACAATTCAAAACCAGATTTGAGGACAACAAGAAAAACCAACAATCGAACCAGTACAAGCATGGAAACCAACATTTGAGGCCGTGCCAAAAATTTGCATAGTCCCAGGGACAAAACCATGGTTACACACACCAAAGGCCTTTAAAGTGTTTCTCATGGTGCTCTGGTTTCTACAGTCATTAAGTACATTTATTTACGGTTCGGTTTTGATTATTTTTTAACATAAGCATATTTGTGTTTAATCATGTGTTCTTTTGGTTACTAAATAGCTTGTGTAAGGGGTTCACCTAGTGGGAAGTAATTTTATTTATACTATATTGTGTTATTTCCTGACTCATAAATTCTACTTATATCATTGTTTGATAACTGGTCACAAGCAGGTCCAAAGAAAGTGATATTCATTGCAAAATGCCATATTCTTGTAAATAAACTTGAACAATCAACTAATAATTCTTCAAAACAAACTCCTGGCTATACATGATACAGATATGTCAAACACCAGCCAATAAGAACTAGTTTCCATAAATGTGTAATCCAATCAGCTGCCTTGTTACATTTCAATAAAATTATGTATATTTACTGCATGTCAACATATTCACTTATGAACAATGTAACTGAGATATTAACTATACTGCTCTTTTTTAAGTGTACTCATAGAATACAAACACATATTGTATGATAATATCAGTGAATATCCATATCTATGGACCTGACAAAGGTTATATTCACCTCAACCTATTGGCCTTGATGAATATCACCTTGGTCAGGTTATTGACCACATTGAAATACATTGTCAAAATTATACAGGTGGTCCAAATCTATTTGCTGTAGCTTTAGAGACAAGAAAGTAGGTCAGCAGGACACGATAAAGACTATTCAAGATGGGTTATAAGATTCTTTCACTGGTTATAGGTGCAGATGGGAATTTCCGGCCTCGAGGATAACTGTTTAGACGGTAACGAGGTTCCTACTGAGTTACCGCCTAAACAGTTACCCGAGAGCCGGATATTCCCAACTGCACCTATAACCAGTGACAGAATCTTTTTCTTGCATACCGATATCAAGATATAATAATAAAAATAAAATCAGTCGAACGGCTTTCTTTTTAGAACTATTTCTTATAGCAGCGTATTTAAACAAAGCGCGGGAAATCAACGTCCGTAAACAGGAAAGACATCATGACGTTTCAAAGACAAATAACAATGTTTAGTTCCGGTTTTGTTTTATCAGTTCTAACGTAACGTTATGAATTTTTGATAAAATAACGTGTTTTGAATCGAGAAATATACTATCAGGAACAAAGAGGAACTGTCAAAGTATTGGATTTTCATTCCGTTTTCCGAAATAAAATATAAATAACTACATAAATCTTCTACATATGTGTAGTTCGTAATACGTCATTTAAAGCACGAGAGTCATCTTACACCCCGGGGTGTAAGATGGATTTTTCCAGCACCGGTAAAAATACCGGAAATCCCTGTCTGGTATGCAAGAAATTGAAATCTGTATCAAAAATTATACAAATTTCTATCCTGTAACTTTAACGAGAAATTTTTTAAAGGTTTTTCCCTATACAACTCTATTTAAACCATGTGTGTACAAGATTCCTTATAATATATAAGTCCATATAAACCATGTGATCCCCAGGGCTGGGCCATATCTGACCCTAGGGGGATAATTTGCACAATCTTGGTAGAGGACCATAAGATAATGTTACGTACAAAATATCAACGCCCTAGGTCCTGTGGTTTTGGACAAGTAAGATTTTCAAAGTTTTTCCTATTCTTTGTAGTTCCATCAAAATTGGCCTGGTGATTTAGGAGGAGATGTTGTTTAAAGGAAAGTGTGGACGGCCTGACGCCGTACAGTGAGCAATCACAATAGCTAACCTTGAGCTAAACAAGAGTGGCAGACTGTCACAAAATATGCCTGTCATCGAATCTGGCCTAATTCAAGGACCATAATCCAAGAGCCTAGGGCAATTTGGCTGGTTATCGAACTTTGGTGAAGATCGGATGAAAACCGTTCGACTTAGAGAGCAGACAAGGCTAAATTCACAGATTTTCGAGTACTGTGAAATCATAAATATTAGTGGGGGACTAATTTTCGTGGATTTCGTGGTTGAGTCAATCCACGAAATTTAATCCCAATGAACAAGTAAAATTCTCATTCATTTTATGTTCAAAAGTTAAAACCCACAAATTCATATCCCCACTAATTTCGCGTTTTGACCAAAACCACAAAATTTTATGCCCACGAAATTAAATGATTTTACAGTAATTCAAGGGCCATAATCCAAGAGTGCCTAAGGCGATATTGCTGGTTATCAGACTTGGCCAAGATATTATGCCCACAAACATTGCTACTAAGTTTGGTGAAAATTGGATGAAAACTGTTTGACTTAACGGGCAGACAAGGCCAAATTTGCAGATTTTTGAGTAATTCAAGGGCCATAACTCAAGAGTGCCTGGGGAGATTTTGCTGGTTATCGAACTTGGCCGAGGTATTATGCCTACAAACATTGTCACAAAGTTAGGTGAAGATCGGATGAAAACTGTTTGACTTAAGAGGGCGGACAGTAAGTCAAGGGCCATAACTCAAGAGTGCCTGGAGCGATTTTGCTGGTCATCGAACTTGGCCGAGATATTATGCCTAAAAACATTGTCACCAAGTTTGGTGAAGGTCAGGTGAAAACTGTTTGACTTACAGAGCGGACATGCTTTTGGACGCCAACCGCAGGCCCGCCACAGGTGTTCACATAATACGCCCGCTCTTCCAGAGACGGGTGTATAGAAATAAAGTGAAGATATGTCAATAAGGTTGAATTGTCTTGTCCTTGCATCCAATCCTGGGGTTCCATACACTGATGACCCAATATTAAAACAGACCTTGCAACTAAAATTTTAAAAGATAAATATTCTCTGGTGAAATCAGTAAAAAAAACTTGTCATGGAATTAGAAAATTGCAATAAGTGGTTTACTGATAATAAACTCTCTCTACATTTAGGGAAAATAGAATGTATTCTCTTTGGGAGTAAGAGAAACTTAAAACACGTAGAGAAATTCTTTATCAAGTGTGGTAATAAAATAATTAAGTCACAGATTTCTGTGAAGTATTTAGCTCATGTTTTAGACAATACTCTGTCTGGTTGTACATGTGCAAATGATATTATTAAGAAAGTAAATTCAAGACTTAAGTCCTTATACAAACAAAATAATGTCTTAGATTTTATAATAACATGAGGCAAACTGTGTAATTCTCTTATACAATGCTTACTATGCCTGATCTGCATGGTATAATGGTAACCTTTAAAACTAGAGCTGCTTTTGAGAAAAGCGCATGTCTCCCACAACTGCCTTATCAGACTTTCAGTGCTTTGATTATAAAAAAACAAGTTTCAAGGGCCATAATTCTGAAGTACCTGGGCAGATCTGGCTAGATATCGAACTTGGCAGAGGTCTTATGGTTAAACACATTTTGTTCAAGTCATGGGCATAAGGTATACTATTGTAAATGTCCAAACTATTGTGACCATTTCACTATGAAATCAGACATGCATACATACAGAACAAGGAAAAATAGTTTTAATTTTTATGTTCCATATGTAAATTCGGTAACAGCAGATACTTTATATTATAACAGTGTTTTAGTATGGAATTCACTTCCTGGGAGAATACAATCTATTTAGAGGACATCACAGTTTTAAAAAGGAAGTGAAAAGACACTTGCTTAGTAAATACTGATATAAGCATTGTTGTAACCGTATGAAATGTTTTAGTTTTAAGTAATTCAGTCTAACCTGTCTTAAGCAGCCAGCCAGGGGAAACAGACAATTTGGCTGCTTAAGCCAGGTGACCATTAATCCAAGAGGCAGCCACTAAGTGGGATTTGGGATCAAACTGTATGGCTTATAAATTGTACAGTATAGAAATTTAATGTTAAATACAAATAAGTCTATACAACTGGATATCATCAACATCATTATCATAACTTGTGTTACTTGTCTAATAATGTGACATAAAACGAATGTTACTTTCACTTTCAAATTTCTGATGGGTGTTCACCTGTTTCTTTTTAGTTTTAATCTTATCATTTATCAGGATACATTGCAATGATCTTCTTGGCAATCAACAACTGCGGTGTGTGTTTCACAACAAAAATTGTCATTTTCTTTGGCTCGCAAAAACTGATTCACTATGTGGGAAAGAGTGATTTCCCTTGCCACCGTTTGGTATGCTTTGCACATGTACGTGAGTTGTAATAAGTCTGAGATTCTGACACTATATTCGCTCTTAGTCGTTTCTGACCAAGTTGACAATAAATGCTTGCATTTTGTGCAAAATTAAATGCATACCTGTCATTGAAACGCAAAGAGTGGAGAAAGTGATATTTTATACAAGTCTTTAATTAACTCGAATAACTCAATTATAATAACAAAATTTCAGTTTGCATACTCTACAATACTACGTGTGAAGCCGATTTCGAACCTTTTCTACAAAGTTTAAATCGACAATAGAACATACGTAATAAATTGATCATTTAACATGAATTAGTAATTGACTGCTTCAACGACCGCTAAATGGGCATGTTTTTGAATGTGTAAACAAGCTTTTCATAGGTCAAAAATTGTGGTAAAATCAGCGAAACTTGGCATATCACGTTTTTCTCAAATCGGGTATCTTCTGCAATTTTCGCCTAAAACTTTAAAAATCATTTAAACATTGTTTTATATAAATTGTGTTCATGAATGTTTAAATATGTATATGGGTATGTTTTAAACTTCTAAAATGCATTTACTTTGTACAATAAGAAATAACAAGTCAGTATCATTTTGATCTTTCTTTGCAAAAATAATGTCTGAAAATAAAAGCCTGGATAAAGTGTTCACCTGTCTGTAGTGGTCACTTTCAGTCAGTGTCCATTAGATGTTGCTATAAACAGATTAGACAGTAGTTTGAAAATATTGCTTTGAAGTAAACTAATAGACAATAGCAATGGAATGTATTGATCAAAAAGATCCTCGCCATTTCACAGGTCAAAAAAGTATATTTGCACCAATATCTTTAAAAGGGAATGCTTATTTTAAGACAAACATGTACTGTAAATGCATATCATTTTATGGGCATGTGATTTTGTGTTTTTAGCCAAAATGCCATATTTCTGTCCCATAGGAATGTTAATGATTTCACAGTATCAGCTTAATAAATGTGTATGAAGTTTCATATTAATCCATTTAAAAGTTTGTGTCACAAATTTTTTGGCAAAAGATCAACCAGGATGGCCCTTACATACACTATTCACCTATAAACTTTGTTTGTCTGGGTATGATAATAAAAACTCTTACTTAATGACTTAAATACATGTAGAGTCGGCAGACCAATGCTCGGCGCATACCAACGCTCGGCATATATCACGTTTCTCTGGGAATTTCTTAATATATATTTAAAATATCAGCTCTTATGAGTCCCTTTTCGTTTGTTTACATCACGCGTAATTTTATCCAAGTGCGGTTAATTTCCGGTACGGTCACGTGGTCACAGTAGAGCAGACGATGCAAGGCTAAAAGCCGTTCAGTTTTGTGTTCTCCTCTCATTAAAACAGATTTTCTGGTAAAACAGGTATTAAAAAAGTAGCTTGCAGGCCGAATTATGGAGAAAAAAACAACATTTTTCTTTTTAATTATTTTATTTCTTTATACTTAAATAAACTATAAACCCTTATCATGGCATTTTATACGGACCCATTGTACTGCACTTTTCTGTAGCTTATGCTGTCGAAGTAATTGATATACTATGTGGACTAATGACACTTTTGAAAAGATTTCCAAAAATAATGGAAATAAATCATCAAATATCATAATTTATTGATTTCTTGAAGTTAGACTCACAGAATTGTGATAAATTATCTTCAAATGAATTCCTTTATTATTGTATAAAATGTGTTTATTCAAATTATAGATGCAGAATAGAGAGAGGGGTAATTTACGTACATGTTTTATGTACTTAAAAAATCAGTTCATCAATACAACCTATGTCTTGTGTTAGATATGTCTTATACTTCATTTTAATACATAAATAGTTCAAAATTACACTTGCAGATTAATATGCCGTACGCCGAGCGTTGGTATACTTCCGCATGAACCGCACAAGTTTTACTGGTACTATTTTTAGCTCCCGCCTATTACGTCATGGTGTGACTAGAAATATGTAAACAATATGGTTGAATACTCAAAGACTGTTCTACAAACTTGCGATAAAAAAGTACGGTAAGATAATGTAAAATCAGTTTTTAGATTTAGAATATGTAGTTTTTACGCCGAGCATTGGTCTGCCCACTCTATTTGCAATTACTGTTAAACATGATTTATAAAGATTATCATACTATGCTTCTGCACATGTATCTTCAAACAATTCCAATATTTTTCTCTATGACTGATTTTGTAGATAATGTATCAGTATTTAGCCTAAGATAAAGGTTACAGAAAATCTGTTTGAACTTCATACTCCTGTCCTGAAATGTTGACTGAAAGACTGAAATGATTCACTATAAATTCAGAAGAGATGATGAATTGTTAGTTTCATATTTACTTCAAATGATTATTTATGTTGAAGATTATAATTTATAGAAAATTCATCTGAGCTTCATACTCATGTCCTGTTAATAGATTGAAATCTTTCACTGTGAACTCGGTCTCCCCCACTATGAGATGTGAGTCAGCATCCCAGTAATCAGGCCATCCCTCTGGTGGAGGTTTCATCACAATCTGTCCTACCTCACTACACTCCTCCTCTATACAGTACTGAGGATTCTCTCTTGTAGATCTCCACAGTGCCTTATATCTCTCCTTATGTTTCTCTTCTGGTTCCCTGGCTGTATAATATCCTTCATATATGAAAGTTTGTCCATACTCCACTATCTGACCTTTCTTTATCATCTTCTTAAATACCCGGCTACACCAAGCCTTTCCATCATACATGATCTTCAGACTCTCTGGATGTTTTCCCTCTATGAATAGCTTACTAACAGCTAAACCATATGTGAACCTTGACCTACGTTGTATGATGTTTTTAGGTTTCCAGCCCATCATCACTGCTCCATTTAACACAGCCAGTCTAGCATCTTCTACAAGGGCAACTCTCATATTACTGAACTCTGACTGAATTCTCTCCCTTAGATAAGGTGATTCACTGTAACCTCCAAAAAGCAGCAGTGTATTAATATTACCAGTACAATCAAGAATCTCTTTCACTAAGTTAACAATGCCATCTAATGAAGGTGTGAAGAAAATCTGCATGAGATCTTTACATATATAAAACCTAGCTTCAGTTGGATGAAATTCTAGTTTCTTAGCATAGTTTGACATTTTTATTATATCTGAAAATGTTTTCTGTCTTTGTTCTAACACATACACAAGAGCATTTTCCATTTTCAGTATTGTCATTTCCTTGTCTCCTGAAAATATCTTTTTCTGTTTTTGAAAATTATTAATTAAATCTACATAAGCTGAAGGGTAGTTTGATTGGAACTCAGTCCATACCTGCTCACCTACCAATGCTTCCATAAAGGACACAAATTCAACATCAACATCAGTCCCTCCTGCTATTTCCCCAGTTGCTCTATACACTTCCCTGAGTTTACCTTCTTCCAAAACTTCATGTACACACATATCAGATGTTCCACCACCTAGATCAGCAAGGACATATTTGAATCCAACAGGAAGTCTGTTGTCATCTACCCCTGTTTTTCCTTGACAGTAGAGAGCAGCAGCTTCTGGTTCCAGGACAAGACGCAGCTGGTTCTCTGGAATTCCAGAATCCCTGGCAGCCTCACGCATAAACTGTCGGGCAGAATCAGAAGAAATAGCTGGAATAGTAACCATCCACTGAATGCCTGATTCTGGTAAATCTATTTTGGCAAGAGATACTGCTTTCAAAGCAAGATTTTTCAAATTTTCAATAGCTGCAGAAAACACCTTCATTGCTTTAACAGGTTTTCCTGTTATGTCGTATATATCAGTATCTCGTGAAATTTTGTTTGTTTTGTAAAGTGCCATCTTGAAATGTTCTATATAAAAGTAGTTTTGTTTCACGTCTCCATGTAATTCATGATAATTTCTCTGTGCATCATATCCAAATGAATGAAAAGTTTGATCAGGATTCAGAAGAATAATGGTTGGTACCCGGTCCTCTTCGAGGAAGGTTCCGTGTTTTGCCGATGTTATTTCCTGTTCATTCCCATAAAATGAATATGCAAATCCTGAATTTGCTGTTCCAAAGTCTATTGCTATTGCAACTAAATGTCCATCAACATTATTCTGCTTATCATTTGCTGCACTATCACCATCAACGTTCTTCTGTTTATCATTTGCTGTATCGTCACCATTAGCATTTTTCTTTTTAACAGATTCTTGCTTGATTTCAAGATCAGTGAATGTACTTTTGCTAGGATTACTTCCCATGCTTTTCCACCCTAATATTTTATTGTCTCAGCTGTGATATGATTTAAATCCTCAGTTTAAGTTATTACTATCTTTTAACAAAACACAGATATTTCTACTTGCTGTAATACTCTAATGTTCAGTCTTGTAAGGCTGGTAGTTGTGATTTTACAATCCAACATTTTATCTCAGTCACAAGATAACCAACTTTACACTTTAATATTTCATTACTTTTGTACAAAGTCATACTTTCTTCTAACAGTATATTTCATTGGGTTAATGCAGAAAGTAGACAATGCCTTCTTTATTCATATGCAGATGTCTCCTTTCTGCATTAACCCCACAATTTGTAAATCCAGGTGAAAATTTAACCCTTAACTACATAAAACAGAAGCATAACACTGATAAGGGATAACCAATAACCAATAGTCTACATATTGCTGATAACTGGATAGTCTTAACTGAACAAGATAGTTGACATTATTATGTGATTACATACACACTTATTAAACAATATCATTATTTTAGTATTTTCGGTGAGTTGACATTATTTTTATCAATACAAAATTTTAGGAAATCAAATTCTCTTTCCAATGGCACTAAATTCATTACAGTTTCTCTCTGTGTTTCTAACATATAAACTGCTAAAGTAAGTGAAATATATTTTCTTTACTTGGGCTAAACATTAAAATATTTTTAGATAATACTACAAACTTTATTGCTGCACAATGGTCAGCACATCATGGGTCACTTTCTCTGCAAATAACTCTTGGGGTGTCATAAAATATTCAGAAGCCACGGTGACCAAGTTTTCATAAAGATAGAGTCATAAATGTGGCCTCTACACTGTTAACAAGCTTTTCCTTTGATCTGTGAGGTGACCTAGGTTTTGACCCATATGATCCAGTTTCGAACAGGGCCTGTGAATCATAAAGATAAACATTCTGAACAAGTTTCATAAAGATAGTGTCATAAATATGGCCTCTACAGTGTAAACAAGATTTTCCTTTGAACTGGGCGGGTGACCAACTTTTTTACCCATATTTTGACCCAGTTTTAAACTTGGCCTAGGAATCATTCAGATAAACATTCTGACTATGTTTCATGAAGATAGGGTCATAAATGTGGCCTATAAAGTATTAACAAACTTTTCCTTTGATTTGACTGTGTGACCTAGTTTTCATTCCCATATGACCCAGTTTTGAATTTGGTACAGGTATCATAAAGATAAACATTCTGATCAAGTTTCATGAAGATAGGCTCATAAATGTGGCTTCTAAGGTGTTAACAAGCTTTTCCTTTGATTTGACCTGGTGACCTGGTTTCTGACCCCACATGACCAAGTTTCGAACTTGGCCAAAGAGATAATCAAGATAAACTTTCTGTGCAAGTTTGTATCAAATCATAGCATTAAAAAACTCCAAAAAAGGGCCAAAACAGAAAAAGTTGACCCTTTCAGGGGCATTAACTCTAGAACCCATGAAGGAATCTAGCTGTTTTTCGAAAGGAACGAAGATCTTATTGTGCCTTAGGTTGTGTGTAAGTGTGGTTAAAACCAAATGTTAAATGCCTTTTCTATTGTAAGGTAAAAATATAACAAATTTTGGCTTTTTCAAGGATCAATCAGGGGCCATTACTCTGGAACTTATGTCTGGATCTGACAGATTCATCATGGGATCCAAAATCTATTGTTGTTCAAGATATTTTGCAAGTTTGTATCAAATCAAACCATAAATGAAGTCCCTATATATATGGCTGCAAGCCAAAATAGCAAATTTCGGCCCTTTAAGAGGCCATAACTCTGAAACCAATGAAGGGATCTGGCCGGTTTTCACAAGGAACCAAGATAATTATTATGCCAATACAAGTTGTGTTAAAGACTGCTTTAAATCAATTGCAAAATGTATGTTCACAAAAAGATGTGGATGAACGATGGACGAAAGTCAATCACAAATGCTCACCATGTCCCTATATGACAGGTGAGCTAAAAAGTGCATCAAAACTTTATCCAAGGTGTAAAAATGTAACTGAATGCAGATGCCAGGTTGAGTAGGATAGCTCTCCATATACATTGTATAGTTGAGGTAATAATGTCACCATCACATTCAATTCACACACATTTTCAACAGCTAAACAGGAGAAAATTCAAGGTGAACTCACCATCTCTGTATCTGCTAAATAGTATACACTGAGCCTTCAATATAAGCACTATATTCTGTGGGTCAGGACCATCAGTAATTTTGGATTTACTACACAGGAATTCATACGCTTTGTTCACTTTCTCAAACATTTCCTGAAAATGAGAAAAACAAAGGCAAATTAACAATTTTTGATTTAATTACAATCTAGTTTTACACCAATATTGTTTATCTTGTATTTAATTTGTTTTTAAATCAAATTTAGCAGAACTTGCACAAGTAGTCGTATTAGACAAGCAATTGCTTTAAGCAGCTAGTCAGCTATCTTCCAAAGAAAATTCAGCAAATTAAAACCATAGGGTATTGTGCTTGATTTCTTTAAAGTTTGATTTGATAAAATAATGGGAATCTATGTGAAATCCCAATTTTGATGACACTTTCTTGACTAGAATTTTTTATTCTACAATGTAGATTTTAAAAAGACTTCTTACAATCATAAATAAACTTACAGTCTATATTGAGAAATAAACTGTGTATGACCTATATTGAGAAATAAACTGTGTATGACCTTATCCTTGTTTTTGAGATATTTTCCCATGATTTTTTGTCACTGCTTGGTTTTTAAAACGTGCAGAACAATGTTCTAATTAATTGTACTGTTTTGAAGTCCAAAATATATAAGTTTTAAGTCCAAGAGAGGCGACATTACTCAAGACAAAATTATCAGACATGAAGATATGATCATATGTGTATGTCCATTTCATGTTGATTTACTCCAGGTTTCATTTAATTCAAATGGAAACTGTAGGAGAAACCTAGTACATAAGAAAGTGTAACAGACAGATGGAATGATGGACATTTCAATCACGACTGGGTTTTCCACACTAAGGGCATATACAAAACACTTGTGAGAGAGAGAATGATAAAGCATCTAATTTAAAAAACATTTATGTTAAAGGCTACAACACTGAACTAGGACTTACTCTGCCCTCAGGATTTTTATCAGGATGGTATTTCTGGGCCAGCCGGAAATATGCTTTCCTCACTTTACTTTCTTCATGTCTGAAATAACATTCTAACATAAGTAGCAATTCTTATATCATCACAACAACAGTATGTTAACATCACCTTGACATGATATTTAGCGACATGTATGCATCTAACAATAGCGCTTTCAAATTTGTTAAAGATTTTCATTTAATTCCATGTTTAAAATGAAAGGTCACATAGCACAACTGTCTTGATTAATTTATACATATATTATACCGAGTTGGTTATTTATTCAGAATAATTTACTATCATTTTCTTGGCAAGAAGTTTTACCATTTACCGACCATTTGGCACCATGCATACACGGAGAAACAGTTCTATCATATCTGATTTACATTTTAGAATAAGCCCGCCCGCTTAGCTCAGTAGGTAAGAGCGTTGGTCTATGGATCGCGGGGTCGCGAGTTCGATCCTCAGGCGGGGCCGTATGTTCTCCGTGACTATTTGATAAACGACATTGTGTCTGAAATCATTAGTCCTCCACCTCTGATTCATGTGGGGAAGTTGGCAGTTACTTGCGGAGAACAGGTTTGTACTGGTACAGAATCCAGGAACACAGGTTAGGTTAACTGCCCGCCGTTATATAACTGAAATACTGTTGGAAAACGGCGTTAAACCCAAAACAAACAATTTAGAATCAAAATAATATAAAGCAAACCCATGTCTGAACACTATTTATACACTCAGGCAGTTATACATCATTCACAGTAAATTAACATGGGTTGCATCCTCATGCAATTATTAAGCTGGCATATAACTGCCCATCGTGCGTAAATAAGAGTTAAAACACATGTTTGCTATAAATAATTTCTTAATCAAACAAAGCAATTTAAAATTCAAACCAGTGTGAAACTAGTGACTGGTGTCTGACTGGTGTCAGCAACCTTAACCACTCGGGCATGGATGCCCCTCTTTAAAAGATTAAATCAAGCTATACCTGAATATTCGAATACATTCTTTGAAAAGAACAATACATACCCTCCATCACCTGTTTTAAGATTGAGCACCTGGTATGCCTCCTCTATAGACATGGTGGACGGTTTCTTCTCTACCTCCTTCTTCCACGCTTCTAAAATATCCTTCAATAGTCTCACCTGCAGAACAAACCGAATCAGTAGAGTTTTAAACAAGCTCAAAGCATTCCACTCAATCCTGTTTTTAATATATAGGTATTTGTGTGTATTTACAAATGTAAATATATAAGAATGTTTAAACTTAATAAAAGTGATATCCATGTATGCTATAGAATACCAGTTTACAAAACAAGTTATCTGAAATGTATTCTAGAATGATTCGAACTGTAAAGCTAGCAGTATGAAGAAAGCATGAAAAACTAAACTTCAATGCAAAACTCCAAAAATCCATTAAAATCAAGGAATACATCAAATATTTGATGGCCTATGCTATTATAGTAGTCTCTAGATAAAGAGCAAGACATAAAAGACTCGTTTGTGGCAATTTTACAGGCAATAAGGACTTGTTAACTATGTATTGCTGGCAGACTTACCAGATCTTTGTCTGGTCTGGGAATGATTTTTGTGTAGGTTTAATGTAACATTGGCACATTTAGCTCACAAGACCATTTCAAGCCTTAGGTGAAGGAGGAAGACCCCAGGTGCCTTTCTGAGCATTGTTTCAAGCATGGGTGAATACCTGGGTTGAACCACCGACCTTCCATAAGCCAGCTGGATGGCTTCCTCATCAAAAGAATTCAAAATCCAAAGCAAGCTTTAAAACCCATATTGATAACTGTCAAGTCAAGTGCTTAAAAGTCAGTGATCTTATCCATTCGGCCACTGAGGCTGACTTTGGTAGTATCAAAAAGAAATAATGTATCTTACAGAAATGCTCATGTTTAAGCTGTGTATTTTTTATCACTGGAATTGACCACTAACACAAATACTTACCGGATCTTTAATGGGCCAGTCTGGGAATTTGGTTGTATCACAGAGATGCTTTAAGTAGTATATATTACAGAAGAGCTCATGTTCGAGCTGTGGGTAGTTTATCACAGGTATAGGACAGTACTGGTACAGTGCTCGCGTGTTACTCATAAGTCGAGGTGAAAAGTCAACAAGGTGTGACGCTATCTTCTCTATCATCATACGTCTGTAAATCACAAGAAAAACAAGTTCATTTCAACAACATTTTAAGCAGTTTCAAATAATCTGAAAAACACTAAGATATCATCTATTTTCTGAGCATGAAATTTGGTGGTATCGGCCAAAACAGCTATTTCAAGGAAATATGAATTTGTGGATTTAAGCTTTAATTGCAATTGTTCAATAGAATTAGAATTAATATTATGGATCGACACAACCATAATGATTTCACTGATGTTATGCAAACACATGATTTTTTCTAAACTGACAAAGTTACTGATCTTATTTCCTACTCTAAGAAGTTCCAACCAACTTCTTTTCAAGTAAATTACAAAACTATTTTTTAAGACATAAAATGTAAAGACCTACAAGATGAGCAACCTTTGAACATACAGGCTATGATTAGTTAGTATTGTGCAAGCACTTTATTTCAATTTCAATACCAAACATAATATTATGGTTAAACAACTTCCAACATTATAATTCATATCCAAGAGCCTCTGTAGCTTCAATAACTGCAGGTAACTAATTATAGATTAAGTCCTGGTTTTAAATTCTCAGAAAAAATCTTATATTTAAACAGTTTACTCTTTAGACCATTCTTTATCAGTAAAAAACAAACTTCAATGGAAACATTTTCCTTTAATTCATTGCAGGAAATATACCCTTCTCAACAATATGTTTTCAAACCTCATTTCAGCATTCCAAATTGCCTCAGGCGTGTCAAACTCCCCGAGGAAAATCTGAGCAAATTTTTCAGCTGAGTAGTTCTCTAGGTAACACACCATGGCTTCTGGTAAGATGTGGCCTAACACACTCCGTGACATCAAGTCCGAGCTCTGGTTCTGTAGGAGACAATGATTTGTCAGCATAAAATCTAAACTTCTCACATTTTTTTTCCTCAAACTGTTCATACTTGTCAGGATTAGTCAGTAAAGTGACCAGTATAACAGTAATTTGTCACATTTTATCAATGATGTATATGCTTGTCAGAATTTTTAAGCAAAAGTGAACCAATTTGTCAGAATTTGAAAACCTGTAAATAGCAGTTATGAGAAAAGAATTTATAAATATAAACAAACTGTAAGCTCAGCAAAATGAAGTGCTTCTGAATTTTCATGTACTTAGCCATATTTTGCCCTTAGGTAATGATTATGTTATTATGGAACTTAAAGCTGATGGCAAACTATTTGTGTCTTATAGATGCAAACAGCAAAAGTGACCTACCTCGTCTGATCTGAATGCTTGTTTCACATGCGTATACTTCAGGAATCTTGCAATGGGTAACACGTTTGAGCCGGTATACATCATAATGAAGAAGAATACTCCAGTCAAATAAAGCCGGGAAACATTTGGATTGTCAGCCATAATTTCATACACCAAACAGGCTACTTTTTCAACCAGGATGGGGTCAAAAGTCAACAACAACTGTAAACACAAAGATCATAATTATGGCAATGATTTCAACATTTTACAGGACAAATTCTTACAGATCTTTTACATAAGCTAAGTAAAGGCCTTTGAACGTGTTTATCATGAAAATAACACTATATAATCTGGTAAAATATTTGGTATAATGTTCTGAAAGATTCTGACTCATCATTAACATTGCTGCATTCACACCTTAACAATTCCTAATAAAACAATTCACTGAACAAAAATTAAATGATCAACAAAAAAAATCCTAATGAACACATAAAATTCCTATTTATTGGATCTTTAATATTTTAAATCCACCGATTCCTGCCCCCAAGAAATAGCCACCTTGGCAAAAATCAAGTAATTTTCTGCCAACAAAATAAAAATATTTTTTAGCCTATATCTTCAAAATATCTTCTTTTCTGGTATCAAAATTGACTCACAAAGACAAAAGACAGACGTTCTTGTACAACATGATGAAGATACATGGGGTCAGTTAGACAAGAAATAGACATACCTGTTTTACATGAGGAAGACACATGAGGTTTCTAAGACAAGAGATACAGACATAACTGTGTAACATAGGGAAGACACATTCACTAACTAAGGTAAGATACATAGACATACCTGTGTAACATAGGGAAGACACATTGACTAAGACAAGAGATATAGACATAACTGTGTAACATAGGGAAGACACACTGACTAAGGTAAGAGATATAGACATAACTGTGTAACATAGGGAAGACACATTGACTAAGACAAGAGATATAGACATAACTGTGTAACATAGGGAAGACACACTGACTAAGGTAAGAGATATAGATATAACTGTGTAACATAGGGAAGACACACTGACTAAGACAAGAGATATAGACATAACTGTGTAACACAGGGATGACACACTGACTAAGGTAAGAGATATAGACATAACTGTGTAACATAGGGAAGACACACTGACTAAGACAAGAGATATAGACATAACTGTGTAACATAGGGAAGACACACTGACTAAGGTAAGAGATATAGACATAACTGTGTAACACAGGGATGACACACTGACTAAGGTAAGAGATATAGACATAACTGTTTAACATAGGGAAGACACATTGACTAAGGTAAGACATAACTGCACTTCAGAAAGAGATAAACATACCTGTACAACATGGGGAAGACACATGGGGTAACTAAGACAAGAGCTATAGACACATTGACTAAGATAAGAGATATCGTATAGACATAACTTCACTAAAGAAAGAGATAAACCTACCTGTACAACATGGGGAAGACACATGGGGTCAGAGAGGTTTCTTTTAATTCTTGGAAGAGGTCTCACTATAGCACCATCTACATCTCTGAAATATATAGAATTTTATCTCTTCTTTTGGTTTAAAAGTCATGCAACTGGTCATGGCCAGACAAAAACAATCCTACCTTAACACTACAGGAAGGCCTATCCCCCACTCCTATTCTCCTCTAGCGATCAAACACTAATAAGCACCTGCTAGCAAAGCAAATAGTTTCATAATTTGAGAGCTTCAGCATCAAAATTGAGTAATTTTTAACAATAATCAGCTTGTGAACTGTCAATACTGAAAGATAACTTTCAGCATATATCAAGAACCACTGGCAAAGAAAAGCTCAAAATTAAACTGGAAAAAAACAACGTTTGTTCAATTTGTATGGTGTCAAACTTTCGATTGAACAATAAAACCCAAGCTACATTAATGTTTCACATCTTCCTGTTGAACTTACCTACTGGGGTAGTATTCACACATTTTAATGAACATATTTAGTATAAGACATCCTAGATCACTTTCATTCATAACTGCTTGACCAGTGGCTAGCAGAGTCCATTTCAACTGTGGCACAGACTGTAATGGGCGCCATCCATCCATTCCCTGGGCCCAGCATCGGGTTTTGGCATGGACAATTCCCTCATCATAAAATCTCTTTAGCTGAAAAAGAAACATGAGCAAAATCAATGGCAGAATATTTTGTGGACAATTTATATTTTCTGAAGTTTTGTGAAATTTCTATTTTTTTGTTATGTGTTAAGTCAACTAAAAGATTCACACCTACGATGTAATCGGATTTATGCCATACCACTTTTTACCAGCTTGAAGGCATTGGTTGGCACCCTTATATAACCACTGATCTTTCCCTGGACAGCTTACATGAGACCTGAGCAGTACAACTGAACCCTAAAGCATATACAGTTGGAATGCGACATCTCAAATTCAAATGATTCAAGAGTTTTACATTTTAAGTTCATTTTAAAATGTTTTGTGTATGTGTTTTCAGAATGGGATTTGAAAATGTCTTTAAGATAGTCGGAATTTTGAGATAACAGAGACTGAGTTTCAACTGTATATCACACATTCAAAGATCTGATAACAATTAAATTGGATCACTAAGAAAGTACCAAATTTAAAGTATCAAACAAACCTCTTCATAACTATATGGTCCCAGCCGTTCTTTATCTTTATTCCCATAATACCATTCTTTCTCGCTTTCTCGTTTCATGTCTGCTCCTGCCTCTATCACATTTGTCTGTAGTGGAACTGTTGCCCGGGTGATATGTAAATGAGCTAAGGTCAGGAGGTCAACTAAAGTTTTGATTCCATTGGCGTCCATAATTTCTTTGACATTTCTCTGTAAAAGACAGTCCAATTGTGTTTAATAAACATTTCACAGAAAAATTTGTATTTCAAACTTAATACATATATTATGTATAATTAATGAAAACTGTTTTTATTTTGGTAAGGTGCAAATGAAAACCTGAATAGAACCACAAACCTTGCATATTTTGAAGCCAACTACCTAAATCACTCGACCACAAAGGACCCTTATAATCTTTGCTTTTTTTGAAGTTTTTTTTTATCTAAGATCAATTTCGAGGAAACTAACAGCCTTTATGTATAAGTGACTTGATAAAATTACCGCATATTTACTCAAAGCTCTTGGATGCAGGCAATCTTTTATCATTATAGTGTTTACTTACAGGATGTAGAATGAGTTTGTTGAGAAACATGACCAGTCTGTCTCTTTCCAACTTGTCTGTACACTGAAAATATAAAATATAGACACATAGTTACATAGAGACTGTCCTTAATTTTACTCTTGTAACAATAAATTCGGGTCAGTTAACTAACCAGGGTTCTTGCATGTCAGCGACTGGGGCGAAATAGTCACTCCGAAACTTCAGACTTTGCTCAAGTCTAACCTCAAAGCAAAATTAAGGCTGCCCTTTTTTTTAATCCTTACTTAAAACTACCGCAACTTGGACTGTTGACAATTCGAACTGTGTCAAAATCAGTTGAAATCACCCCAATTACACGCCAATAGCATGATTTAAGCTCCGCCTACTTCAGGTACTTAAGACATTTTTGCAAGAAGAGTGAAAGCTAATAAAATCATCACATACATCAGAGGCTATTATACCTGGCCAATTAGTGGCATGGTTACATCTTTAACACTTTGCGTTTGTCAACATCAGCGAAAGCAAAAACAGTGTTTTGTAAACAAGTTGTTCATAAAACAAGAGAGCAATTTGTATTGCTACACAACTATTTTTTCTCCATAGTGAAAGTGTTCCTGGATTCTGTACCAGAACTAACCTGTTCTCCTCAGGTGAATGCCAACTCATCCACAAGAATCCAAAGTGGATGATGACTGATTTCAGATACAATGTCTTATCAAACTGTCACAGAAAACATTGACAAAGGGATGAAACTTTGTTGTCCAAAGTGCTCCTATTAGAACCAGCAAATTATATCAAACATATTGGCAAACCTATATCACATGTTACTATCAAACACTACACCACTTTTTGATGCATTTGTTTTTAAGCTCCTTACCAAGCACCATTAATTATACATGTATATTCTATGTGCTACCCACCCTTTCTAGCATGCCGACTATATATCTGGTATCGTTGAAAGCACCAATTTCATCATGACATCTGCCATACACTATTGTCATTGCTTGTAGACACATACACTTCATGTTGATTTTTGGGGTCAACAAAAACCGGTGGTAGAGATCATTGAAAAACTCGTACCTGTAATACATGAATCATGCATAATAAGCAATATCTCTTCTTTTCAGTATAAAAATGCGTTTTATATCAAATTCAAAACTTCTCATACAAAAATATGTAGTTTGGCCAAAATTTCCATTCAAGCTGAAAGCATCTGTTTTATTACATTACATTACAACCCCTCTATAGGGACGTCAATGGGAAAATTAAATGCATCTGAAGTAGAGAGAAAACTTTCATTTGACCTGGTTGACCTTTGTAGGGAGATATTTGCTGTATAGAGAGCTTTCTTAAGGTAGTTCTGTACCTTCAGAACAAATTCTACAATGTAGAATTTGAGTAAACCTTGATTTTTTTTGGAAAATTTCAGGTCATACTGAATACACTGGGCAAAAAAGGATGGATACTGTATGCTCAATCTTTTTGCTAGGCAGATTACACAAATTTGGACCCATACAAGCTTTTATGATGAAAAGCTTCTATGGGAAATTCACAAGTTTGATGATTGTGAATTGGGGCCAGTGCAATGTAAATCAATGTGGCCACTGGGTTCACCTAAAACATAGCACACCTACATAAGTGGTTAGAAGAAATGACAAGTTCTTCTGCCCATGCCACAGCAGTATAAACTTTAATTAATAAACTATGCTGATTCATATGTAAATATTTGTTTATTGTTGGACAGTTTAATTTACTGTTGAAAAAAAAACAACACTTTATTATGAAAATATTAACACTCCTGAACATAAATATGTGACACAACTTCCAGAATTTCAACACAATGTATGTTTTCAGTCAACCGCCGAAAACTTGTTTGTTATCAATCTACCATTGCACTGGTGACCAAGATTAAAACAACCTTTTTTTTGTAATAAATGGAAACATGGAGAGTCAGAGACAGTTAAAATAATATAGGTAAGTAGATTTTAACTAATTTCACATGTTTTCTATTTCAAGTGTTAATATTTTATGATATTTGATGGGCCAATTTTCTGCAAGTTTCGTAAGTTCTATAAAAAAAACTTGTTAGACCATCATATAAGGAACAATGGTGCATGCTGATAAGTGATAAAATGCTTACGATCGTTTTATTGCACTAACTTCTTCTGATTCATTTTCATCTTCTTCTAACAGCAGACGTAAATAATAATCACCTGGAGTGGATAAAAATAACTTGATTCTGAATTGTTCATTGCAACTGAAATATTTCAACAAGTTCTAGATTAATGCGAGTTATAGCTTTGGAACTTTTAGTTAAGACTGTGATTTTGAAATATAGAATTAAACTTGGAAGAGAAATGACAAAAAAAAGTTATTTCATAACAATTTTTTTCATACTTCTGTAGTCTCTAGAGGATGGTCAGTACCATACTAAAGTGAAATGTCAAATATGTAAAGTGACATACATTTTCTAAGATAGAAGTACAGTTGAAACGATACCTTAAATTCGCTTATCTCAAAATTCCACCTATCTCGAAGATATTTTCAAATCCAATCCCAAAAACACAGGCGCAAAATATCATTTTAAGTCAAACTTTAAGTTATCTTGCAGTAAAATGCTAAATCCATTGGAGTCTGAAATATCGAGTTTCAACTGTAAATCATACATGTGATCTCCCAAGCGGGAGGGTCAAAATCCCGATTTTTTCACCTTGCCTCCCGTCTCCCGACCAAAACCACATTTCTCCCGCTTTTCAAAAAAAAATATAAAAAAATCGATCAGTATTATGACGGGGTTGATAATTACCGAGGAGTGTTTTTTTTTTTACACAATAAATCAAAGTGTCACCGACTGTTTGTCACTGATTATACACGTTTGACACACATGTAGCTGGAGGAAAGAGTTGTTTTTCATGGGTAAATTATTAATTGTTTGTTTTGATAAGGGATTAGACAAGTAGGGCCTTTTCCACCTGTCTCACTGGGCCGAATATTGGCCCATTTTCAATGCCAATTAGGCTCCATTTTTTACCAATTTGAAGCAAAAAACTCCCAGTCATAAGAAATAATTCACAACTGAAATGAATTTTGTTCGGTAATAAAATCAGATAAATAATTGTTGGAAAAACCAACCCATTACTATTTTCAGAACAGATGTGTTCTTTCCCCTTATGCAGTTACGCCATTTTCTTCCAATGTTTACCAATTTAATTTGCTACTAAAATTGGACTTATTTCATTGAAATTTGATGAAAACACGCACTCATTTATTTGATAACATCAATCTACATTACATTGGTAAGGGTAAATACATGTTGATGCAGTTCTGTTTTCTATTTTTCATGTCAAAATCATCAGTATTTTTATACGAAAGTGGGTGGGGGTAAGGAATTTACATAATTTCTGAGTAGTGTTCAGACCAATTTAGATTTTTCTTTTCTTTTTAGTCCTCGAGTAAAATAATGTTAATGCATGTTCACCACCATTTCAGTCCTAAATTGAGACTTTATTTCTACAAATTTAATCTGTTAAGAAAATTTAAAGTTAGAACAAGAGGGAGCTTATGTAAGACAGCATGCTCGACTTTTCTCAGTGATTGACTCTGAATTAAAGCTTTGTCAGTAAAAGAGGCAATTAAAGCTTTGCCAGTAGAAGGGGCACAATAGTCAATAGCTTTGAATGTAACAGAGATATTAGACATTACATAAAACTTCTAACAAAAAAATAAGTTAAAAAGTGGCATAACTCTGTCAGAATTCAAATCAAGAGTTATGAGGATTGTTTCTTCTGGTGTAGACTTATATATGTTAATGTGTGGCCAGAAATGTTGGATTTTGTCTCTGAGTTATGTGTCCGCGCGCTTAATTTATGTCGATAAAAAACCTCCAGTTTTGAAACCCCAACTCCAGCTGAAAAATGGCAAACCTCCAGTTCTGGGATTCTGAACTTATCACATGTATGTGTAAATACATTTTCCTATAAACTTGAAAAAACTGTAAATGGCTATTGCATAAATTAAAACCAGAACTTAAAGAGGAGCAACATATTCATAAGCTTTAGAACACCAAAAACTTGATATACGAAATAACACTGTATACCTATTTTGATTTCATCAGATAGACAATGGTATTGCACTTCAAATTCCTGATGATTCCATCCAATAATACAGTTAGAGCCCAGCTCTTTGTCCACATTGAATGCTCTCATCTCATTCTCAAATGCCTCCCTTAACTCCTCCCGCGTCTGAAACAGAACACAGACAGCATAATATACTGTGTCTATGTGTAAATAAGGCATACAAGGCACATTCATCAACATTTGAAGTCTGAAATTCAAACATTGATTACAAAAACTGGATTTTCATTTTGATCTGACACAGACTGTAATAACAAATCTTTGATCTGACAAAGACAGTAACAAATCTTTGATCTGACAAAGACTGTAACAAATCTTTGATCTGACAAAGACTGTAACAAATCTTTGATCAATGCATCTTTGATCTGACACAGACTGTAACAAATCTTTGATCAATGCATCTTTGATCTGACACAGACTGTAACAAATCTTTGATCTAATAAAAAGTGTAACAAATCTTTGATCAGTAGTGCATCTTTGATCTGACAAAGACTGTAACAAATCTTTGATCAATGCATCTTTGATCTGACACAGACTGTAACAAATCTTTGATCTAATAAAAAGTGTAACAAATCTTTGATCAGTAGTGCATCTTTGATCTGACAAAGACTGTAACAAATCTTTGATCAATGCATCTTTGATCTGACAGAGACTGTAACAAATCTTTGATCTAACAAAGACTGTAACAAATCTTTGATCAATGCATCTTTGATCTGACAAAGACTGTAACAAATCTTTGATCAATGCATCTTTGATCTGACAAAGACTGTAACAAATCTTTGATCAATGCATCTTCAGTCTGACAAAGACTGTACCAAACCTTTATCTGACAAAGACTGTAACAAATCTTTGATCAATGCATCTTTGATCTGACATAGACTGTAACAAACCTTTGATCTGACAAAGACTGTAACAAATCTTTGATCAATGCATCTTTGATCTGACACAGACTGTAACAAATATTTGATCTGACAAAGACTGTAACAAATCTTTGACCAATGCATATTTTTTTGATCTGACAAAGACTTTGACAAATCTTTGATCTGACAAAGACTGTAACAAATCTTTGATCAATGCATCTTTGATCTGACACAGACTGTAACAAACCTTAGATCTGACAAATCTTTGACCAATGCATCTTTGATCAGACACAGACTGTAACAAACCTTTGATCTGACAACGACATTACAAATCTTTGATCTGACACAGACTGTAATGAATCTTTGATCAATGCATCTTTGATCTGACACAGACTGTAACAAACCTTTGATCTGACAAAGACATTACAAATCTTTGATCTGACACAGACTGTAACAAACCTTAGATCTGACAAATCTTTGATCAATGCATTTTTGATCAGACACAGACTGTAACAAACCTTTGATCTGACAAAGACATAACAAATCTTTGATCTGACAAAGACTGCAATGAATCTTTGGTCAATGCATCTTTGATCTGACACAGACTGTAACAAACCTTTGATCTGACAAAGACTGTAACAAATCTTTGATGAATGCATCTTTGATCTGACACAGACTGTAACAAATCTTTAATCAATGCATCATTGATCTGACATAGACTGTAACAAACCTTTGATCTGCCAAAGACTGTAACAAATCTTTGATCAATGCATCTTTGATCTGACAAAGACTGTAACAAATCTTTGATCAATGCATCTTTGATCTGACAAAGACTGTAACCAATCTTTGATCAATGCATCTTTGATCTGACAGAGACTGTAACAAACCTTTGATCTGACAAAGACTGTTACAAATCTTTGATCAATGCATCTTTGATCTGACAAAGACTGTAACCAATCTTTGATCAATGCACCTTTGATCTGACAGAGACTGTAACAAATCATTGATCTGACAAAGACTGTAACAAACCTTTGATCTGACAAAGACTGTATTAAATCTTTGATCAATGAATCTATGATTTGACACAGACTGTAACAAATCTTTGATCAATGTATCTATGATCTGACAAAGACTGTAACAAATCTTTGATCAATGCATCTATGATCTGACAAAGACTGTAACAAATCTTTGATCAATGCATCTATGATTTGACACAGACTGTAACAAACATTTGATCTGACACAGACTGTAACAAATCTTTGATCTG
This sequence comes from Mercenaria mercenaria, assembly GCF_021730395.1. Taxonomy (NCBI): domain Eukaryota; kingdom Metazoa; phylum Mollusca; class Bivalvia; order Venerida; family Veneridae; genus Mercenaria; species Mercenaria mercenaria. Next base: position 40,124,365 of record NC_069378.1, read on the forward strand.
ACAAAGTCAGGTTGTGAAAAAACTTTGCAAGAATCTTCTTCCTGCAGCTACTGCTACAGAATACCTTTGCAAACTAAATATTTGCTGTTCTTTCTGATATGTCCAAGTTTTAGACTAACACTGACAAATATGGAACCTGATGTGAAAGCATTCATCTATTTTTTCAGTTATATAATAAGCTGGTATGTACAGAAAACAAGAAGGTCATGATGACCCTGGATCGCTCACCTGAGTAATATGAGCTACACATTACAAATGTCAAACTGATGATAAAATATTAAGAAAGTCAGTAGGTCACATTCATGGTCAATGAAATTCAGTTTTGCAATTTGTGTGCAAAACTGTGTATGTCATCAATATTTCAAGGCTGTATCTTAAAAACAAGAAAGTAGGTCAGTAGGTCAAGGTCACAATCAAGTGACATCATATTACTTGGAGTCATCAGGTAATTATAATTAAGCAGTCTTGGAAATAGGACCAGATGATTTTTTAAGTATTTTTCCTATATTACTCACATAATAACTAAGTGACCCCAGGGTGGGGCCTCTTTTAACCCAAGGGGCATAATTTGAACAATTTTGGTAGAGGACTACTAGACAATGCATCATACAAAATATCAAAAGCCTAGGTCATATGGTTTCAGATAAGAAGATTTTTAAAGCTTTTTCCTATATAAGTCTATATAAAACTTGGGACCCCCAGGGCAGGGCTTCTTTTCACCCAAGGTGTACAACTTGAACAATTTTGGTTGAGGACCATAAGACAATGCTACAAACCAAATATCAAAAGTCTAAGTGTTGTGGTTTCAGACAAGAAGATTTTTAAACTTTTTTCCCATGTAAGTCTATATAAAACTTGGGACCCCCGAGGCGGGGCCATATTTGACCCTAGGGGGGTAATTTGAACAATCTTGGTAGAGGACCACTAGATATGCTACATACCAAATATCAAAGCCCTAGGCCATGTGGTTTTGTACAAGAAGATTTTCAAAGTTTTCCTAAATAAGTCTATATAAACCATGTGACCCCCGGGAGGGGCCATATTTGACCCTAGGGGGATAATTTGAACAATTTTGGTAGAGGACCACTAGATGATGCTACACACCAGATATCAAAGCCCTAGGCCCTGTGGTTTTGGACAAGAAGATTTTAAAAGTTTTTCCTTTCGGTTGCCATGGCAACCAGAGTTCTGCATGGAATTAAATTCTTTGAACAATTTTGAAAGGAAGCCACCCAAGGATCATTCCTGTGAAGTTTGGTGTAATTCTGCCCAGTGGTTTTCAAGAAGAAGATTTTTTTAGAAATTGTTGACGGATGACGCACGACGGACTACAGACATCAAGCAGTCACAATAGCTCACCTTGTCGCTTCGTGACAGGTGAGCTAAAAATACTCTAAGATATTGTAATTTCAATCTCCTAGCAAGGTAATGTTCTCTGTAACAATCTGACAGAGGACAATATATCTAGATTCATTCTGCTTACCTCAGATTTATGATGACAAGTAACAAGTACATTTGTAAGTAAAAGAAAGAATCCAGAAAATCTGGTCAGGTTAACTGAACAAAGTTATATACATGTAGCTAAAAATAATCGCTTTAATGCTTTTAAACAAGGTGAAAAGTCATAAATACAAGACAAATATCGAGTTGGCAACCAGAAGTATGAAAAAATTACTATTTTATATCTATAAAGTTAAACAAAAGCGCTTGATTTAATGACCTACAGTCATATAACATGCATTTCAATCTTTATAAACCTACTTTATACAGCTGCAATTACCAAACTGCCAGCAAAATGGAAAACTATTTTTAGCTGTTCTTGCAGACAACCTACCTTGTAGTTCCAAATGAGATTAGGTTTTGAATGGTCCCTATTGAAATGATAGTAAAACAATGGCCAGTTGGCTTCACTCTTTATTCGCTGTCTTCTCTTCCGCAACGTAATTGGCATTTGTTCTTTGGACTGAAATATACAAAATATCATCGATAAACTGAATGAGAACCAAATCTAAGTACAAAAGTACAAATTTTCAGGAAAAACACAATAATCCTGTCCTCAAGTGGGGCAATGCAAGACAAAAATTATTTGGTCTGATAAATCTTTGAACTGTAATTTGAATATAAAATGAAATTCCTTCATGTTTTTTAGAAAAACTTCACATAAACTTATTTACACATCAGTTTACTCTCTAACCTCTACATATTCCCTAGCATAATCACTGACTAACCTGTTTATAGCAGCCTTCAAAGGGGCCCCTATAGACAGGTGGCCACTATGTAGTACATCAACAGTAGTTTAAACTTTCTTATACTTATTTTGTCCATTACATACGTTGTTCATAATTTGTTGTTTTTTTTTGTGTGTGTTTTTGTTGCGTTTAATGTTGCACCAACACAATTATAGGTCATATGGCGACTTTCAAGCTTTGATGGTGGAGGAAGACCCCAGGTGCCCCTGTTTACTCTCTAATCCTATCCTAGCTCTCCAGTGCTGTAACACTTGTATACTAACCTGTTTACTCTCTAATCCTATCCTAGCTCTCCAGTGCTGTTACACTTTCTATACTAACCTGCTTACTCTCTAATCCTATCCTAGCTCTCCAGTGCTGTAACACTTGTATACTAACCTGTTTACTCTCTAATCCTATCCTAGCTCTCCAGTGCTGTTACACTTGTATACTAACCTGTTTACTCTCTAATCCTATCCTAGCTGTAACACTTGTATACTAACCTGTTCACTCTCTAATCCTATCCTAGCTCTCCAATGCTGTTACACTTGTGGTTATAACACACTAAATAGCCACCACTATATATTCTATATAAAATGACAAGTTTTCACAATGCTGCAATACACACCTAGACCCATTTTAAATTTCTTTAACTTACATTTTCTTGTAGAGCAACATTAATACTGTAAAAATATCCAAAGAAAAGTAGGGGTCATGTTTGATGCAAGAAAAATATTTTTGGTCAAACAGACACACCGTAATTTTTACACTGAAATGACAATCACAATTTAGGGTAGGGGTGTATGAATAAATTTCACATGTTAAATCAGTTTGGAGTCTTTTTTCAACATGCAAATGCTACCAGTATGTCAAGTATAGGCATGCAATATGATTTAGACCAATATATAGCAATGATTTCAAGGAAAAATCCTTCTTACAGCAAAAAAAACTGAGAACTATTTGAATCCGCCATTATGCGACTACCATTTTTTCATAGGTGCTCAGGCTATTTAGTGTCTGTATGCCTTGTATACTAACCTGTTTACTCTCTCATCCTATCCTAGCTCTCCAGTGCTGTAACACTTGTATACTAACCTGCTTACTCTCTAATCCTATCCTAGCTCTCCAGTGCTGTAACACTTTGTATACTAACCTGCTTACTCTCTAATCCTATCCTAGCTCTCCAGTGCTGTAACACTTTGTATACTAACCTGTTTACTCTCTAATCCTATCCTAGCTGTAACACTTTGTATACTAACCTGCTTATTCTCTAATCCTATCCTAGCTCTCCAGTGCTGTAATACTTTGTATACTAACCTGCTTTCTCTCTAATCCTATCCTAGCTCTCCAGTGCTGTAACACTTTGTATACTAACCTGCTTACTCTCTAATCCTATCCTAGCTCTCCAGTGCTGTAACACTTTGTATACTAACCTGCTTACTCTCTAATCCTATCCTAGCTCTCCAGTGCTGTAACACTTGTATACTAACCTGCTTACTCTCTCAGCCTATCCTAGCTCTCCAGTGCTGTAACACTTGTATACTAACCTGCTTACTCTCTAATCCTATCCTAGCTCTCCAGTGCTGTAACACTTTGTATACTAACCTGCTTACTCTCTAATCCTATCCTAGCTCTCCAATGCTGTTACACTTGTATACTAACCTGTTTACTCTCTAATCCTATCCTAGCTGTAACACTTTGCATACTAACCTGTTTACTCTCTAATCCTATCCTAGCTCTCCAATGCTGTAACACTTGTATACTAACCTGCTTACTCTCTAATCCTATCCTAGCTCTCCAGTGCTGTAACACTTTGTATACTAACCTGTTTACTCTCTAATCCTATCCTAGCTCTCCAGTGCTGTAACACTTTGTATACTAACCTGTTTACTCTCTCATCCTATCCTAGCTCTCCAGTGCTGTAACACTTTGTATACTAACCTGCTTACTCTCTAATCCTATCCTAGCTCTCCAATGCTGTTACACTTGTATACTAACCTGTTTACTCTCTAATCCTATCCTAGCTGTAACACTTTGTATACTAACCTGTTTCCTCTCTAATCCTATCCTAGCTCTCCAGTGCTGTAACACTTTGTATACTAACCTGTTTACTCTCTCATCCTATCCTAGCTCTCCAGTGCTGTAACACTTGTATACTAACCTGCTTACTCTCTCAGCCTATCCTAGCTCTCCAATGCTGTACCACTTGTATACTAACCTGCTTACTCTCTCATCCTATCCTAGCTCTCCAGTGCTGTAACACTTGTATACTAACCTGTTTACTCTCTCATCCTATCCTAGCTCTCCAGTGCTGTTACACTTTCTATACTAACCTGCTTACTCTCTAATCCTATCCTAGCTCTCCAGTGCTGTAACACTTTGTATACTAACCTGTTTACTGTCTCATCCTATCCTAGCTCTCCAGTGCTGTAACACTTGTATACTAACCTGTTTACTGTCTCATCCTATCCTAGCTCTCCAGTGCTGTTACACTTTCTATACTAGCCTGCTTACTCTCTAATCCTATCCTAGCTCTCCAGTGCTGTAACACTTTGTATACTAACCTGCTTACTCTCTAATCCTATCCTAGCTCTCCAGTGCTGTAACACTTTGTATACTAACCTGTTTACTGTCTCATCCTATCCTAGCTCTCCAGTGCTGTTACACTTTGTATACTAACCTGCTTACTCTCTAATCCTATCCTAGCTCTCCAGTGCTGTAACACTTTGTATACTAACCTGCTTACTCTCTAATCCTATCCTAGCTCTCCAGTGCTGTAACACTTTGTATACTAACCTGCTTACTCTCTAATCCTATCCTAGCTCTCCAGTGCTGTAACACTTTGTATACTAACCTGTTTACTGTCTCATCCTATCCTAGCTCTCTGTACCACTTGTATACTAACCTGTTTACTCTCTAATCCTATCCTAGCTCTCCAATGCTGTACCACTTGTATACTAACCTGTTTACTCTCTAATCCTATCCTAGCTCTCCAATGCTGTTACACTTGTATACTAACCTGTTTACTCTCTAATCCTATCCTAGCTCTCCAATGCTGTAACACTTGTATACTAACCTGTTTACTCTCTAAACCAATCCTAGCTCTCCAGTGCTGTAACACTTGATCTACTTTTTTCTCTATCATCTGTATATGTAAATTCTTTTTATGTTTGTTCTGATGATCCTGAAACAAGGTTAAAATGAAATGAAGAATTGAATCATTTAATGTCAAAATTATACATTACTGAAGAAAAAAACTGCTAATCTTACAGTCACAACTAAATGTCTGAGGAAAACAGCACAGTAGATCAATCAATCAATCAATCAATCAATCAATCAATCAATCAATCAATCAATCAATCAATCAATCAATCAATCAATTTAGAATAACTAAAACATAGGGGGTTCGAACACATAACCCTTGGAAAGATACTTTAACTTCTTCAAGCTCTCCTGTGTTTAATCATGATTTGGTATTGAGCAATAATATCTACCTGAGCAAGTTTGACATTGTCCCGAATATGGAGTTTGTCATCTTCATGTATCGGCACTTCATCAGCTGAGTCTAGATAGCCCAGTAGCCCACTTGGCTGAAATGAGGAAACAAAGCCCTTTAATATGTAGAATCTAAGCCTAAAGAAGCCAACTTGGCTGTAACAATAAAACAGAGCTCTATAATTATGTACAATCACAGTCCAAAGCAGCCCATCCAGATGAAACCGGAAAGTATAGATCTTCTAGCATATGAAACAGCCCACTTGGCAGAAACCAGAAAATATAGGACTTAATGCACAATCTCATTATGAAACCTAAGTCTGAAGCAGCCCTTTGCCTCAAACAAGAAAATAGAGCTCTTTATGATAGATGATATTTAGTTATGAGCAAACATTTGAAATCTGGTGTTCAACAGTGAAATACATTTAATGTTACATGTAAAGCAAACAAATTTTCTTTTTATTTCATCATCACACACATGTCTCTTCAATAGTTTTTTTTTTCGAAATCATATCAGTTTTACTCTCTTATTATCTCGACACAAGTGATCTCCGAGTTATTCATCAGAAGATATTTTTAGTCAAAAGGTCAATTAAACAAGAGGGCCAAGATGGCCCTAGGTCGCTCACCTAAGAAACTCCATAACAGTGTAAAACATGTTTGACCTAGTCATTTCATGGAAACAAATATTCTGACCAATTTTCATTAAGATTGGACCAAAAAATTGGTCTCTTGCGATAAAACAAGCATTTTCTTAGATATGACCTAGTTTTTGACCCTAGATGACCAATGTTCAAACTCGACCTAGATTTTATCAAGGCAATCATTCTGACCAAAATTCATGTAGATCAACTATAATACAGCCTCTATCACATACAGAAGTTTTTTCTTTGATTTGACCAAGTGACCTAGTTTTTGACCTCAGATGACCCATATTCAAATTCGATCTTGATTTCATTAAGGCAATCAACCTGACCAAATTTCATAAAAATCAATTGAAAAAAAACAGTCTCTATCGCATACACAAGATTTTTCTTTAATTTGACCTAGTGACCTAGTTTTTGACCCCAGATGACCCATTTTCGAAATCGGCCTAGATTTTATCAAGGTAATCATTCTGGCTAAACTTCATGAAGATCAGTTGAAAAATACAGCCTCTACTGCATACACAAGGTTTTTCTTTGATTTGACCTAGTGACCTAGTTTTTGACCACAGATGACCCATTTTCGAACTTGGTCTAAATTTCATCAAGGTAATCATTCTGACCAAAATTCATGAAGATCAATTGAAAAATACAGCCTCTATCGCATACACAAGGTTTTTACGTGATATGACCTAGTGACCTAGTTTTTGACCCCAGATGACCCATTTTCGAACTCGGCTTAGATTTCATCAAGGTAATCATTCTGACCAAAATTCATGAAGATCAATTGAAAAATACCGCCTCTATCGCATACACAAGGTTTTTCTTTGATTTGACCTAGTGACCTAGTTTTTGACCCAAGATGACCCATTTTCGAACTCGGCCTAAATTTCATCAAGGCAATCATATTGACCAAAATTAATGAAGATCAATTGAAAAATACAGCCTCTATCGCATACACAAGGTTTTTCTTTGATTTGACCTAGTGACCTAGTTTTTGACCCGAGATGACCCATTTTCGAACTCAGCCTAGATTTCATCAAGGTTATCATTCTGACCAATATTCATGAAGAAGAATTGAAAAATACAGCCTCTATCGCATACACAAGGTTTTTCTTTGATTTGACCTAGTGACCTAGTTTTTGACCCGAGATGACCCATTTTCGAACTCGGCTTAGATTTCATCAAGGTTATCATTCTGACCAATATTCATGAAGATTAATTGAAAAATACCGCCTCTATTGCATACACAAGGTTTTTCTTTGATTTGACCTAGTGACCTAGTTTTTGACCCGAGATGACCCATTTTCAAACTCGGCCTAGATTTCATCAAGGTTATCATTCTGACCAATATTCATGAAGATTAATTGAAAAATACAGCCTCTATCGCATACACAAGGTTCTTCTTTGATTTGACCTAGTGACCTAGTTTTTGACCCGAGATGACCCATTTTCGAACTCGGCCTAGATTTCATCAAGGTTATCATTCTGACCAATATTCATGAAGATTAATTGAAAAATACAGCCTCTATCGCATACACAAGGTTTTACTTTGATTTGACCTAGTGACCTAGTTTTTGACCCGAGATGACCCATTTTCGAACTCGGCCTAGATTTCATCAAGGTTATCATTCTGACCAATATTCATGAAGATTAATTGAAAAATACAGCCTCTATTGCATACACAAGCTAAATGTTGACAGACGACGGACGACAGACGACGGACGACGGACATCTAGCAATCAGAAAAACTCACCTGAGCATGAGCATTGCTCAGGTGAGCTAAAAAAACCCCAGCAATTCCTAGGTAATAAAAAATAATTAAAATCCAACAATTGCTAGTTACATAGTCTGAAATCGTAAACAATATAGGGTCAATTGGTTTCACTTTTGCGGCGTACACCGTTTCGCAGCGTACAACTGGCTAGGCGTTCGATTGGCTTGCCGGCACTGCCCGGGTCTACCCGGCGTACGCCGATGTGCGCCAGTCTTGTGAGATAGGCTAACCGGCAAATCATATATTTTCGCGATACAAAATCGAGTAAACATTTGAAAATTTGGTTAAGTACCAGTAAATGTAGAAACATGCTGCAAGAACTATTTGCTAACTTATTTGGAAAAGGCCGCAAGAGAAAATCATAATAAATTGGTAACTTATTTTTTTTTGTTTCTGCAGCTCTCATGGCTTGCGTACGCCGAAGCGTTCGTTTTATTGATAAACCGGCGAGATTTTTTTCTTGCCGCCCACGTGACCGGCGTGCCCCGGGTTGAGAGAAACGAATTGGCCCATAAATGCTTGCAATTCCAAGGAAGGTAATTCTAAATTGAACAGAATATGGACATAGATAAGCATTCTCGCAAATACATAAAGAAAATATTCATACCAATACAAAATTCTAAGCTTTTCAACTTGTATGAAGTCATCAATTTCATATTTCCTCTTTCAATAAAGCAAATGGGATCAGACTATAAAATGTCTCCTATACATGCTGGTGGTGATCAAACATGATCAATTTGCATCAATCAGTTGTGAAACAAAGATGAAAGGATTTAGAACTAATTATAAATATATCTAGCACATCATTACATTTTTTTTAATATTCCTGTAATAAAGGTTTAAAAGGGCAATAAAACGACCATGTAATGGAATTCATCTTTACTTGTAACTCTAGTCTAATATGTAATATTGACATTTACTAATGTAATACTGACATTCAAAGTATTGCACAAGAAGTTTATTTTCATATCAAAAATGTTGGAGCAATAATATCAAGAATGACCTTTTTCTCGGGACTGCATGTGGGACTTGATTTCACCCACAAAAAATATGAATAAACAAGGAGCTGCGTTTCCAAAACAAAGTAATGCCACAGGTTGTATGACCAAAGATGTTTTAAAGGTAAAGTTCATGGAGGTCAAGGTCATTTAGATATAGGTATTATTTTGGGTCTTACCACAAGGTTTGTTGAGTGTGAGTATGAACTAAACTGGGTCATTTATGTGCACTGAAGGAAAAACAAGAGCTGTTGACAAATGCCCCTGCAGCGCCTTGACCTTTGACCTGGTGACCTTGACCTTTGACCTGGTGACCCCAAAGTCAGTAGGGGTCGTGTACTCACTAAGTACTATCAGCATGTGAAGTTTGAAGGTCCTGGGTGCAGTGGTTTGTGAGTAAAGTGCCTTCATGCAAAAAGTTAACATTGTGACGAACAAACTAACAAACTAGCAGATGGACAGTTGAAAACTAATATGCCTCCCTTCTGGGGCATAAAAAGTTGTTTAATTTGAAGCAGAAGGTCATATGAGGATTAAGGTCATCTATATAAAGGTCAAAGAAAGTTTGTTGAATGCAACTATTATCTAAATTGGGTCATTTATGTGGTAAATACAGGTTTTCTCATAAAAATGCCCCTATGTACCTTACCAAACATTTGTCATGTAATGTTTCAACAAAGTCGCCACAAGCTGACCATTTTATCTCCTTTTTTCCTAATAGTCCCATCCTGTTTCTTTTAAATTTTTAAACAAAGTGTTCAGGGACCACTTCAGAAGCAACCTGCTACTAGGTGCATTTCAATAAACATTCCAGAATCAACCAGAATAGATGCTAGAGTTTAACAATCTGGGTCTCAGAATGTAAAATTGCCAAAATGAAAAGAACCTGAACATCAGGATGTGTGAAATTCTCTTGGGACACGAACTGAAAATACAAGACTAGAATAACATACATGAAAGGAAATTTAGCATATTATGTCTGCCTCTAAATAATGATTTCTCAGAAATCTGAAGCATTTTGTCAAGTATTTAATCTGTTGAGTCACACAGATGAAATGGTTCCCAACAATTAAATGTTATTATGATCTAGTTAGATCCTGAATTAACATGGCTGTGAACTAGTAAAATGTCAGCTTGCATGATATTGTTTGTAACATATTTTATGTAACATTTTTTCTACACTGACGAGATACGAAAACGCAACAAACATATGCCTGAATATATTTTTACTACAAAAAGCACCACCGCATACACATCTCATACTCTATACCCATTGTATTCAAATTTAATCATCACAACCCGCAGTGGGTAGGGAGTATCAAGATGTGTGTGTTGGACATTTCAAGGTGATGCTTTTTGTAGTAAAAATATATTCAATCATATGACTGTGTGTTGCATTTTCATATCTCGTCAGTGTAATATTGCTGCAAACAGTAGTTTTGAATATTTGAGAATGTTTCATTTTGCAGATGTTGTAATTTTATTGGGGGTATTTTGAAATGTTATATGTTTGGTAATTCTACCAAAACCTTTAGTGGTTTTATCTTGGCTCTCAAACTAAGCAAAATATCCAAAAGTTCTTGAATCTAAAATTAACAAACTTGGTAAAAGTATCCCAAAGTATTGGAATCGAGAATTATCAATCTAAGCCAAAATCTATACCTAAGCAAAAATATTCCAATGTATTGGATGCCAGACTGTCACAAAATACGCCTGTCTAAATATTCAGTTACGTACATTCAAGGGCCATAATCCAAGAGTGCCTAGGGTAATTTGGGTGGTTATCAAACTTAGCCAGGATATTATGCCCAAAAACATTGTCACCAAGTTTTGTGAACATCAGGTGAAAACTGTTCGACTTAAGAAGGCGGACAAGGCTAAATTCGCAGTTTTTCGAGTAATTAAAGGGCCATAATCCAAGAGTGCCTGAGGCGATTTTGGTGGTTATCAAGCTTAGCCAAGATATTATGCCTAAAAACATTGTCACCAAGTTTGGTGAAGATCGGATGAAAACTGTTAGAGACTTAGACAGCAGACATGCTTTTGGACGCCGACTGCCGCGGGTGTTCACATAATACGCCCCGCTCTTTCAGAGAAAGGGCGTATAATTATCAAACTAAGCAAAAATATTCCTACAGTATGTAATGGAATCTAGGATTATATCAAAGTAAACAATAATATTCCGAAGTAATGGAATCTTGAATTATCAAATGAAACCAAGTGGAATCTAGAATTATCAAAACAAACTAAGATATCCCAAATAACTGGAATCTAGAGATAATCAAACTTCGCAAAAATATCACTGAATGTTTAAAACAAACAACTGCTCTTTCAAAAGTTTAATCAGTTTCTTTCTCTTTATATACTTTCAGTAAAAGTCTCTTCTTTTTTTTTTATCTAAAACAGTACAATCATTGTCAAGGTTACTCTTCACAACTGTAATAGTTAAAAAGCTGTCAGAGTGACACCTTCTTGGTTGATAGTGCTCTCATGCAGACTTGGCTATCCCTCTCTATTCAATGTGAAATTCATGAACTAAAATACAGTTAAAGTTCTCAGCACTGTTGAAGTTCCATGTAATCTAAGATTGAAATTATTGTTAGCTGACGAATGACATATCACACAAGATTGCGAAGTAAAAATGGAGCTAACAAAAGATGGGAAAGTGTCTATATCACAAAACATAAATCTGAATTATTGCACTTTCAGTGTTTGTCAAAAGAGAATCTGGTAAATGGAAATATAACACCATGCCAGTTTTATATTCGTAACTCTCATTTGGATTCCAAAGCCACACTTTGAACAGGATGTTACGTTAAAGCATAGACAATGTGAGTGTAAATATTAAACCATCAGCATATTTCCCATCAAAGACCTACTGGATAGTAGTTAAAGAAAAACAAGAAAAAAATTACATGTAAGATTTGAAACATACAGCAAACATCAATTTGAGAAAAACATGGAGAATAAGGACATACTTGTATTGATTTTCTCTTTGATTCTCGGCAGTATTATAATATTTGGAATAATCGGGAATACAATATGTCTGATCATTTGGAATAGTGGAAAGAACAGCAGTAAAACAGCCTGTGCTACGTATTTCCGAATCATAGCAGCTCTCGATCTGTTTAACTTAGTCACTAATGGACCATACAAATTATTACAGCATTATTCCATTTACATGGACGATTTTAACACTTTCCTGTGTAAATATTACGTGTTTAACGAACCATTTGCATTTCTCGTCCCGGCTTGGATGATTATCGTTCTGTCATTTGAAAGGATGCTGAGTATTTGTTTCCCTTTGAGATTTCAGTTGAAAGGTGCACGAAAGAGGGCATATGTTACGTTTGTTGTATTAACACTTCTGGTCGCGGCTGTAGTGAGTCGGGATTTATACGTAAGAGAAATAAAGTACTACACTGTAAACAATGTAACTCGGCAATGGTGCGCCTACGACAGTGATATACAACATATATACATATACGTCAGAAAGATTGGCATAGCCTGGTGTTTCTGTATTCTTCCTTTCATCCTAATAAACATTTGCAACGTTTCCATTCTAGTGAAAATGTGCTGGCGACGGGCAACACATACAAACCAACAACAGACCAGGACCTCAGTATTCACGAAGTTCTGTATAGCGGTAGGGTTGCTTCATTGTATATCAACAGTACCGACTGCCATATTCAATGCCGATGCCTTGGAACTGAATAAACAACTGGACATTAATGATCTACTGATACTGAGTGAATTTGCTAGTTTGTGCGCCTTCCTGAACAGTAGCATAGATTTTGTCCTCTACTACTGCATAGGTGGCGCTTTCCGGAAAGACTTCCATGACTTACGATCAAAGTGTTGTTGCTAATCATGCATTTCTTCCTAATGGTGCTTCCAACTTCTGACTGTTACAAATTACCGTATTTGGTCAAAATATGTTATGAATTTCTAAGCTTGTGCTGACAAGAATAATGGCAAATTAATGGATATGTTACACTTATTTGAAGCTTTGCTTTTTCATTTTAGTGCAAAAAATAATTGTTAAGTAATTTATTTACAATATTTCAATATATTTGCTAACTGATGTTACTTATATATCTCAGTATGATCTGATATCCTCTATATGTCAAAATTATCTGGCTTTTTCATAGATGTTACTATGTATGTCAGTATTACATGACGTCTTTCTTTATGTTTCTTATATATCTCAGTATGATCTGACATCCTCTATATGTCAAAATTATCTGGCTTTTTCATAGATGTTACTTATGTATGTCAGTATCACATGAAGTCTTCCTTGATGTTTCTTATATATCTCAGTATGATCTGACATCCTCTATATGTCAAAATTATCTGGCATTTTCATAGATGTTACTTATATATGTCAGTATTACCTGACGTCTTTCTTTATGTTTCTTATATATCTCAGTATGATCTGACATCCTCTATATGTCAAAATTATCTGGCTTTTTCAAAGATGTTACTTATGTATGTCAGTATTACCTGACGTTTTTCTACATGTTACTTATATATCTCAGTATGATCTGACATCCTCTATATGTCAAAATTATCTGGCTTTTTCATAGATGTTACTTATGTATGTCAGTATTACATGAAGTCTTCCTTGATGTTTCTTATATATCTCAGTATCATCTGACATCCTCTATATGTCAAAATTATTCTGTATGTCAGTATTACCTGACGTTTTTCTACATGTTACTTATATATGTCATATTTTTTCCTGAATTTATACTGAATACAAACTAGCAAGTAGAATCTGCCAAAAACTAAACAAAAACTAGGAACATAGGTATAATTGGCATTTAGTAATGAATTGTGACATTACAAGGAATAAACTATATGGCACTCATGATAATAACAAAGGTTTGTTGTTTTATTTTTGATACTGGCGTAATGCCATTTTTTGTGCCCCTCTCCTGATTTTTTTGCAGGGGGTGAGGGGCACTTAGAGTTGCTCTTGTCTGTCTGTCTGTCTGTCTGTCTGTTTGTCCATGCACCAGTCTGTTTGAATTTGTGCATATCTCAACAAGAGTGCCTGACTCACAAAATACGCTCATCAGAGAGTGGACAAGGCTAAATTCGCCATTTTCCTAGTAATTCAAGGGCCATAATCCAAGAGTGCCTGAGATGATTTAGATGGTAATTGAACTTGGCCAAGATATAATGCCCACAAACATTGTCAGCAAGTCTGGTGAAGATCGGATGAAAACTGTTCGACATAGAGAGCGCACAGGCTTTTGATGCCGACCGGTCCCCTGCCCACCACGGGTGTTCACATAATACACCCTGCTCTTCCAGAGACGGGTGTATAAAAAGTATTTGACCCACAGTCATCAAACCTCATAGGATTGTTATTCAGCATGTGAAGTTGTGCGCCGGATGTTTTAAATTGGATTTAACCTTTAGCCTGCTGGTGGCAAGTGATTTTGCCTTTACAACCAGTGCAGATCAAATTCAGCCTGTACGTCCATGCAGGCTGATCATGGTCTGCACAGTTTGCTATTCAGTCAGTAAATTTTCAGTGAACTCCCCTTTGATACGTAAGTGGTACTGCCCAAATTGAGTGAAGGACCAATTTATTTTAGAAAACTAGAGCTTCTTTTGAGAAAAGCGCATGTCTCCCACAACTGCCTAATTATGTGAATAATGTATCTGAGTCAACCATGCACCAACATATGAATCACTGGCATCTGTGTACAAAGTGATTTTCGGTCATTCAAGGACACCATCTAGTTATTTCAGTTATGTACTGGTTGTCAATTTATCTACACTGTTTTTCTGCATATCACAGTAGAATCAACTCTCTCACAAAATATCACACCCTTTCATAAAGCTTATTAATTCCTCTTGCATGATTAATGTCATCTAGTAACTTGCTAACCTAGGTAATACTTGGAAAATGTCCTACATTAACAGCACAGGAGAATATTTGTTTTCATATAAATATCAAACTGCTTTGACCGAGGCAGCAAACAGTGTCAAGATTAGGAGAATCATGTCAACCAGTAATGCTTAGCAATACAGATGATGTGTAATAAATACATCTGACATTTATCAGATCCACTAAGTGACACCATTAATACAATATTTTTATAAGACATTAGGCAAATTGTTGTTGTGTATTCATCTACACAAATGACAACCTCACCAAATTGAAAATACTCAAGACTGATGTATCTGTTTGTTTTGAGTTAAACGCCATTTTTCAACAGTTTTTCAGTCATGTAACGGCGGGCAGTTAACCTAACCAGTGTTCCTGGATTCTGTACCAGTACAAACCTGTTCTCCGCAAGTAACTGCCAACTTCCTCACATGAATCAGAGGTGGAGGACTAATGATTTCAGACACAATGTCGTTTATCAAATAGTCATGGAGAACATATGCCCCGCCCGCGGATCGAACTCACGACCCCGTAATCCGTAGACCAACGCTCTTACCTACAGAGCTAAGCAAGCCTGATGTAATAAAACAAGAGATGTCACTGTATAAATGGTGATCATCCCGTAAGTTGTGTGCCCTTGCCTGTGACCTAAATCTTTGGAGTGAGACCAGACTCTTGCAACTCATCATGTTTTATCTCTGACTTGTTTTAAAGCTTAAGTTGTGGCACAGTATGTCTCAGATAGACAGATGAACTTACCAACTGAAGGACAATGTTGTTACAATAAATCTTCCTTCAGGAACATAAAAATATTTATTTCTGGTTTTTACAAAGAGAATAGTTGCCTTAGCATGATTCAAAGGCACTCACATTACAAAGTCCTCCAAAAGCAAAGCTCTTCTACTTAACAAGTTTTTATTAGCATATTTGCTGTATTTCCAAGCCATGCATCATTTTTCAAATATATGTCACTGGTAAGTTTATACTGATCACAGGCAATACAGGATAATACTTAATACAAAAACCGTCTAATGGGTTACTTTTAAAGGAACAATATAACATGTCACAAAATACCAACAAGAGGGCCATGATGGCCCTATATCGCTCACCTGAGTTTAATTACTTTCTTGAAAAAAATTCTTTGCTAAAGCTAAACAAATAACCCCATGGGGTGGGGTCAATTTGACCCCGGAGGTCATGATTTGAACAAATTTTGTTGAAGTCTACTAGGCAATGCTACATGTCAAATATCTAAGATGTAAGCCTTCTGGTTTATTTTTAGAAAATGTTTGAAGATTTTCCGATGTAAAATCAAGTGACCCCTGGGGTGGGGTCAATTTTAACCCTAGGGGTCATGATTTGAACAAATTTTGTAGAGGTCTGCTAGGCAATGCTACATATGAAATATCTAAGCTCTAGGCCTACTGGTTTATTTTGAAGATTTTTCTATGTACAATCAAGTAATCCCATGGGGCGGGGTCAATTTGACCCCGGGGGTCATGATTTGAACAAATTTTGTAGAAGTCTACTAGGCAATGCTACATGTCAAATATCTAAGATCTAGGCCTTCTGGTTTATTTTTAGAAAATTTTTGAAGATTTTCCTATGTAAAATCAAGTGACCCCTGGGGCGAGGTCAATTTTGACCCCGGAGGTCATGATTTGAACAATTTTAGTAGAGGTCCACTAGGCAATGCTACATGTCAATTATCTAAGCTCTAAGCCTTCTGGTTTATTTTTAGAAATTTTTTGAAGATTTTCCTATGTAAAATCAAGTGACCCCTGGGGAGAGGTCAATTTTGACCCCGGAGGTCATGATTTGAACAATTTTAGTAGAGGTCCACTAGGCAATGCTACATGTCAAATATCTAAGCTCTAGGGCTTCTAGTTTTTGAGAAGAAGATTTTTTAAGATTTTCCTATGTAAAATCAAGTGACCCCCGGGGCGGGGTCAATTTTGACCCTGGGGTCATGATTTGAACAACTTGGTAGAGGTCCACTAGGCAATGCTTAATACCAAATATCTAAGCTCTAGGGCTTCTGGTTTTTGAGAAGAAGATTTTTAAAGTTTTTCCTTTTGGTTGCCATGGTAACCAGAATTCTGTATGGAATTCAATTCTTTGAACAATTTTTAAAGAAGACCATCCAAGGAACAACCCTGTGAAGTTTCATTAAAATTGGCCTGTTGGTTTAGGAGGAGATGTTGTTTAAAGGAAAGTGTGGCCGGACGGACGGACGCCGGACGGTAAGCGATCACAATACCTCACCCTGAGCACTTTGTGCTCAGGTGAGCTAACAAGGGCAAATCATAACTAGACTAGAGATGCTTTTGAGAAAAGCGCATGTCTCCCACAACTGCCTCTATGTAAAATGTCTAGTTTCTTTAGATGGTTTAGACGAGTGGATCCAATTATATGGTCTGGATGAGTGGATCCAATCAGTAATTCAAGGGCCATAAATCAAAAGTGCTTGGGCGGATTTGGCTAGTTATCGAACTTGGCTAAGGTCTTATGGCCAAACGCATTTTGTTCAAGTTTAGTAAAGATCGGATGAGAAATGTTGGATTTAGAGAGCCGACGAACGTAAAAAGGCAGATTTTTCGGTAATTCAAGGGCCGTAACTCCAAGATGCCTGGACCGATTTGGCTAGTTATCGAACTTGGCCGAGCTCTTATGGTCAAACACATTTTGTTCAAGTTTGGTGAAAATTGGATGAGAATTGTTCGACTTAGAGTGCAGACAAGCTTTGTGACAGACAGACAGACAGACTGGAGTAAATCAATATGTCTCCCACACCACTGTGTGGTGGGAGACATAATTCACTTCAAGTTTGGTGAAAATTGGATGAGAAATGTTTGACTTAGAGTGCGGACAAGCTTTGTGACAGACACACACACAGACACACAAACACACACACAGACTGGAGTAAATCAATATGTCTCCCACACCACTGTGTGGTGGGAGACATAACAAGTGAGGTTATTTCATTACCACATGTTTTCATAATTCCCACAGAACAGATTCTCCATCTGTTGTAGCGAACCTTGACCTGCTGCTCCAAGCTTTTGGTTTTTTCACTTGGCATCTATGAAAAGCCGTTTATATGAATACAGTTATATAACAAACTTACCAATAATCGTCGGAGCAATCCCATGGCAGTAGGATGGCCTGTAACCCATAAACCAACTAAGTGCCGACTCAACTGCCTGAATAATGGAAAATAATCACTGCAGTCTATTTATTCATGTAATATGCCTCATTAAAACTGTGGGAAGGAGCATGGAATGTAACTTATATTTAGCCTGAAAATCACAAACTGCTAATACTTCATGATTTGAAAGTGTACATTCTGAACCTTTATGTTTACAAACATACAATTATTTGTGAAGTGTAAAGATCCATCATATCATATGTTTTTCCTCTGTTTTCGCACAGTAGTTTGCTCAAAAAGGTTACAGTATATTATGTTGCGATACATTGTCCATTAATCATTTCACATTCTATAAAAAGCTTGTTTCACTTGAGTAATGAGAGTTTGGAATAAGTCCCCATATGCCCATTAGTGGGTGCTGAGATATCATCTTACATACAAACACTTCACCAAAATTTATTAGTTGAAAAAAAAGAGGCATAATTTTGTTAGAAAGCAAAACAGAGTCATAGAACATGTGTACAACATGTCAGGTCATCACAGTGGGGCAACTGTGTGATGTTTACTTCCATTCAAACTTATCAGTTGCTCTGCCTGTTTGTAAGCATCCTGTTGTGTGTGAACTATTTGAACAATGCTGTATGTAATCGTTTTGATAGTATATATACCTGTTTGTAAGCATCCTGTTGTCTGTTGAGTGTGTGAACACTGCAGTCTGTAAATGTTTTAGTGGCAAATATACCTGTTTGTAAGCATCCTGTTGTCTGTGGTGTGTGTGAACATTGCTGTCTGTAAATGTTTTGGTGGCAAACATACCTGTTTGTAAGCATCCTGTTGTCTGTGGAGTGTGTGAACACTGCTGTATGTAAATGTTTTGGTGGCAAACATACCTGTTTGTAAGCATCCTGTTGTCTGTGGAGTGTGTGAACACTGCTGTATGTAAATGTTTTGGTGGCAAACATACCTGTTTGTAAGCATCCTGTTGTCTGCTGACTGTGTAAACATTGCTGTATGTAAATGTTTTGGTAGAGCTCCCTCTGCTAAAGCTAGATCCTGCATTTTTGCTGCAATTTCTGCATCTCCTTCCTAAAATTGAAGTATATTCAAATATACATTAACAGGTTCTGAACCTACATCCAGACATACAATCCTTCTACCAAAAACAACAAAGGAAATGCCTAATGAGGGTGCAATCAGGATCAGTTGGTAACATTTTATTTTGGTTATATTTACTAATTATTTGACTTGCCAGTCAACAGTCAAAACTATATGCCTGTAGTCAAAGGAGTAGATTTGACTACTGACTGGTAAGCCATACAGTTTTTTACAACATGACATTAGAAATAAACATCCAAGTGTTTTCTCTCAACTTTGATATCTGTGCAGCAAACATCATGTCAGGAACCATAAAACTGGTCAACAGCACAAACTTTGGACCAGACTGTCAAAATTCAAATCAGATTTATGGGGTTTGTTTCTCCTGGTTAAGACTTTGATAGTAAATAATTATTTCAAGTTTCAAGTCAATAGCTTTGATAGTAACAGAGATATTTGACTGAATCAAAAACTTATACCAAAAATTCTAAGTTAAAAAGGGGCATAACTCTGTCAAAATTCAAATCAGAGTTACAGGGATTGTTTCTCCTGGTGTAGACTTTGATAGTACTATCTTAAGTTTCAAGTCAATAGCTTTGATAGTAACAAAGATATTGGATGTTATCAAAAAGTTTAACCAAATATTCTTTGTTAAAAAGGGGTGTAACTCTGTCAAAATTCAAATCAGAGTTATGGGGATTATTTCCCTTGGTGCAGACTTTGACAGTAAATATCTATTTTAAGTTTGAAGTCAAAAGCCTTGATAGTAACAGAGATATCTGACTTTATCAAAAACTTTAACCAAAAATTATAAGTCAAAAAGGGGCATAACTCGTTCAAAATACAAGTCATGGGGATTGTTTCTCCGAGTACAGATTTTGATAGTAAATAACTATTTTAAGTTTCAAACCAATAGCTTTGATAGTAAAGAGATATTTGACTTTATAAAAAACTGTAACCAACGGCGATGCCGACGCCGGGCCAAGTGCAATAGCTCTACTTTTTCATCAGAAAGTCAAGCTAAAAACTATGTTCACACTCAAGCAAACTCATAAAATTTCTAAGAAATGGTGAAAAAGTTAAATTACTATTTTAATAGAGCATTTAAAACATAACTATGAACTTGTTTTGTGTAACTTTGATCATTCAGTTTACTTTAATCTTAAACAAATGTATTTGATGAATTATTAACATTATGTAGACAATCCCAGATTGTTTACTTACCTCAATGATTGCCTTCATGACCAGTCCTGCACCTTTCACTATAGCTGTAGACGGATGCTGCAACCAAATAATGTAAATACTATATTCAAACGAACAAGAGATGTCACTAGTAATTTCCAAATTCCCCAAGAGACTGCACTAGGGTTTAGGGTCCTCTCCTATGACCTTGATCACTGAGATGAATAAATTTTACATGTTATACACCTTCTCTTCATGCTTAACAAGTATGGAAAATTCCAATATGTTCAGAAGCTGGTTTAAAAAAAGCTTATGGCTATACACTTGTGGCTAACAGTGATGTTCTGATATATCACAGCATCAACAAACAAGGATTGTCCACCCAAGATTTTATCGACAGTTTGTTTTTCTTTTTTAATTCTAACAATCCCGTCAAATAAGCTAAATTTAAGTGCATTTAAGCAATGAGTTTTTATATTTTTTCACTTTTTGTATATTCTGTTCAAGATTTAAAAACCCTTACAAACTGTTAGATCCCTGTTACAAATATATGTTAAAATAATTTTTATATAACTCAATATAATTAATTCTCAACTTTAAAATATCTGTGTACTTGTACTTATTTTAATATTATTTCCAGTTTTACGTTTTCATTTCACAGATATCAGGATACTTCAACTATTTGAACCAAAAGGCAAGTTCAATAACTGTGTCTAGCTTCTGAATTAATTCATTTCCAACCTTCATTAATTTCATTTCCAATCTTGGTTGTGCAACAAAGATAGACAAAGGGAGGTAATAACAGATTTTCAAACTTGAATTTTCTTATTTGCAAATACTTAAAAAATATAATACAAAAGAACTTGCACTTGTATGTTTAAGAGATACAGAGAGGACACAAAACTGAAGGCTCCAAATTTTGACCTGAAGTTGTGACCTTGACCTTGAGCCAACATGGCTGGCTCATGAGTTCTGCACATCATCTTTAAGAGGTAATAATTTGACCCAAGTTTCATGATTATAGTTCAACTGGTTTAGAGATAAAGAGCGGAAACGAAATGGAAAGCTCAAACCATTAACCTCGAGTTGTGACCTTGACCTTGAGCCAACATGGCTGACCCATGGGTTCTGTACATCGTCTTGATGAGGTGACCATTTGACCCAAATTTCATGAAAATCCTTTAAGAGGTTTAGGATGTACAGAGCAGACACGAAATGTTACAGACAGACAGATAGAAGGAAGGACGGAGACCATTCCTACAACCCCCCACCACTCGTGGCCGGAGATTAAAAACATCAAAGTGTAGTGTAACCGCACAACCAAAGCAAGTTTTGTTTGACTATTTTTTATCTAAGACCAACGTTTCGACTTCTACAGAGCTTTCTTCAGGATCATACCTTATAAAATCAGGATATTTCCCAGGGGATTTATTTTTGCTATATATATTCCCTGTCTGTCTTTGTGAAAATAAGCACTTGTGAAAGTGCTTTTATAACTATAAATAGTCCTAAATGTTTAACAATTTGTCTAAGGGACTTTTCTATCCTGCAAACCTGCAAACTGCAATTTCAAAATAGCGAACTTTTAACCTCACAAAAGGATCTGATTTTACAGTACTGAGTAGGTCAGCAGGTTACTCAAAAAAATTTTCAAACAACAAAGGAAACACTAAATTTGTAAATCTCAATGAAGTTAGTGGGCTTCATCAGTGTCAACATACCTGAAACAGTTTGAACACAATTCTTCCATTGGCAGCCACCATTTCAAGCAGGGAGTCAAAGTGACCGCCATCTGTTGTCTCGCTGTACGGAGCACAAAGCGAGAAAGTGAGAAAATCCAACATGGCTGATATGACTAGAGCACCTGTATTGTGTACCTATCATAGGAGAAACCAAAATCTATAAGATGAAACAAAATATTTTCAGAAGACGGTAAATTTGTCTACTTACATATGATTAAATAGAACATTAAGGACTGAACAACCAGCAAAATTTCAATTATATCATGGCCATCAAAGTTACAGTGTTTCTTAACAACTTAACAATATCTCACTGGTTTTATGAAAACATTGGATGAAAACATCTTTTCTAATCTAAAACTGCAATGTCAAGAGCCAAATTTGTTGCAAAACAAACAGTTTCATTGAACACTCACCACATGTTCATTGAACATCTCTAGCAGAGTTTTCAGGAATTTCTGTGATGACAATAAGGAAGTTTTGTTGAGTTGTTCCTGCCGTAGATCATAATCATCATGCATAGGCTGCATCAACGCACACAACATGTCCAGGGCAGCGTGGCGTATACCTTCATTGTTGCGCTTCAATGCTTTCACTACCTTAATTCCAACCTTTTCCCTCATCCTTAAAGAAATACATTCAATGTAAGTACAGATGTAGTATTGGTTTGTTTTGTTTGAAGTCACATCGTATCAATTGAGGTAATATGGTTACTTTCCTGCATTTTATGACTGAGGTAGGGGACAAGTCACTAAAAGCCATTGTCCTTAACCAGTCTTGTCAAAGAGGCCTTTTCAGTAAAGTAATGATAGAAGTATTAACTATGCCAGTAGCTAAGGAACATTAATTTCACTGTACAATGTTTCTTGATCTGCACTGTCTTTTTATATTACAACATGCATCACCTCCTTATATGAAACAGAGATGAAACACTTTCTGGGGCAAATTACCATTGAAAATATATCTATAAACCAGCAATACCATTCCAAAGTTAGACATCAAAGTTCAATCTTAACACTATTGAAAAAGGTTTTTTTTTTATGTTTAAACAAAGTTTTAGTTTTTTAATTTACAGCTTACAAGAGTACAAGTTTTCACCACCATTTGACACTGTTTCTACTATAGCAAACAAGTAATGATGAGGATGGATGCTGGTTTAACACTAGAGCTTAAATACACCATGGTATCAATCACTGTAAAATGCTACTAAATAATTAAAAAATTAACACAATACAAATTTCCAAACATCTTTTTATTGCTGTAGTTTGGTTTACCCTAGGTGACCCTCCCTGCATAATTTCAGGCACAGGCAGTCTTCTCTGGGTAGAACTGTTAGCCTTCCACAAGCCAGCTTGACACAGGACCCATGCAGAGCTTGAAGCAAAAGAGGAGAGGTCAGTGGCAAGTATTTTAAAGCCAGTAACCTAACCACCTAGCCAAAAGAGCCTAAAACTTTCATGACTAAATTTCATGAGAAACTCTTACTTTGGTAATTGTGTGAAAGCGCCAAATCCTGCTTTAGAGGCGACCAGTCGACGTAGAGCATGGAACTGTGCCTCTAAATTCTCTATACTGATTACATTCTGATCTCCTTCTTGTTCAAGTAGACTTGCCAGGGCTCCATTGATCAATTTCTCCTTGTTCTCTGCAAATAATCTCTGAAAACACACATGCTTTGTTTAATAAACTCCCCAAATTCCAGCATTTTCATTGGTTAAAAGGTGGTCACATGCTAATCCCAAAGTTTCTCTGGGTCTATAGATTTTCATGTCAGGTTCCGTTGACAATAGTGGTTGATAAAACAAAACAGTAAATGAGTTTATTACTGACACCCAGTTCAGCATGACAAATATAGCAAGATGTAACTGACCAATTATTAAGAATATAATGAGTTGTCTTCTTTCTATAACCATATATATATATAAGAATATACTTCATCAAACAGATATTAACCTTTACCCTGCTAAATTTCTAAAATGGACTGGTCCATAATTCAGTTTGGGCAATACCATTTATTATTTGAAGGGGTGTTCACTGAAAATTTACTGACTGAATAGCGAACAGTGCAGACCATGATCAGACTGCACGGATGTGCAGGCTGATCTTGGTCTGCACTGGTCGCAAAGGCAGAATCACTTGCCGACAGCAGGCTGAAGGTTAATGTATTTAACAATTCTATACAAATTAATGCAAAATTTATTTGATTGATAAACATATCAATAGAATTAAAAGCTAAAAGTAAACAGTAAGTGTGATAATTGTCCTGCAGCTCTTACTATCAATACGGAATACACATTCAAAACAAGGTATCTTAAACTCTCTTATCATCACAACTGGTCTATGTTTCAAGTTAGAGTCCCAACAATCAAACTGTTAAGAATTACTTGCAAAGTCTGTCAACATGTGAACATGATCCTTTGATCAAATTTACAGAGAGATAGGGTGTGATAATAATAAGGAATTTCTGAGTTGTGAGAATATGCCCAAAAATGTTGTTTATATAATCAACATATGCTTATATATCAATTGTAAGTTCTGTTACTAGCTTAAATAAATAACTTGACAGTTTCAAATGAAGACAGTCACCAAATATTAACAATAAATTAAATGTTGTGTGTTCCAATTTTTCCTCCTTTTGTATGATTTGAATAAACAAATCAATCAGTCTAGGAATAGTCACACAGATATGGCATGCCGAGATCATGTTTGGGTAAATAAATAATTAATTAAATCAATCCAGGTCAGGTGTAATGAGATATCGCGAGCTGAGGTCAGGTTTGGGGCAGTCATATCAGGTCAGATTTTGTAAGACAGGATAATGTCATGTAATGTCAGACTGGTAAAGGCCAGAATCAGATGAGCTCCAGTTATACAAGGTTGTGGCTAGGTTAGGAAATCATATCACATCCGGTATGGGTCAGGCCAGGTAAGTTGTGGCTGGCTAGAGTAGATACTTACATCTTGGGTGACAGCATGAAGCAGTCCACTGTAGGACACATTGCTGTTAAACCTAGTCACTGCTATGTTAAATGTCATCCCCTCTGAAAGATGAATAACACAGAATATTGTAAAACTGAATGCAGAATATTTAAAAGATTCTTCCTTTATATAATGTTGTTTGTAGAAAAAAACTTCAACTATTTAGTTATGCTTTCTTCAGTTACAGGTCTCTCCAGCTTTTTTATCCTTTAGTCTGCTGGCAGGAAGTGATTTTGCATTTGCAACCTGTGGAGACCAAGATCAGCCTGCACATTTGTGTAGTCTGATCATGGTCTACACGGTTCCCTATTCAGTCAGTTAATTTTCAGTGAATACCTCCTTTGAATTGTAAGTTGTACTTTCCAAACTGTATGATGGAACATTCCATTTAAGATATTTAGCAGAGTAAAGGTTATGATAGAAGATTCTCAGTACCTCTATGAGCATTATTTCAGGCATGAATTGGCATCTTAGCTGTCAAATGGGCCAACCTGCCAACTTTCTCTGACCAAGCCGGAGAACCAACTATAGAGTAAACTTCAAGAAATTTAAACTGTTATTAAAATGACTTATCTAAAAATCTTCACATATTACGCTTGTTTCTGAAATATTCTGCTGTAATAAAGAATACTTCCCTGTAAGAAAAATATTTCTCATTTCTAACAATACAGACACCTACCAGGAGGGTCCTTGATAAATTTAAGGTGTTGACTTTCTACTTCTTCATCTACTGGCACTGTGAAAGGACCTAAGAAATAAATCATAAATATATGAGCCGTGCCATGGGAAAACCAACATAGTGGGTGTGCGACCAGCATGGATCCAGACCAGCCTGCGCATCCGCGCAGTCTGGTCAGGCTCCATACTGTTCGCTTTTAAAGCCTATTGGAATTGGAGAAACTGTTAGCGAACAGCATGGATCCTGACCAGACTGCGCGGATGCGCAGGCTGGTCTGGATCCATGCTGGTCGCACACCCACTATGTTGGTTTTCCCATGGCACGGCTCATATAACTTTTACCTGGTGATATATTCCATAATTTCTGTAACTAAACTTATACAGACTAATTAATGACACTAGATCAAAGCATCAATTTTATACTGTTACATTTACTAATATTTTTCAAACTGAATTACTATTTACTCTGCATAGAATGTAAGAAATCTGGTGTTTTTCATAAACATTTACACAGATTTTCATAAATAAATTGAAACTTTGTTTTTCAGTTGTAGAAATTATAAATAAGACCAAATGGCATAAATCTGTGAACAGTATTTTGCTGGGGATACTGCATTATTCCAATGGAGAAAGTCAGAAAAAAATGTTTCCATGAAAGTTAAAATGAAAGTCATTCTTTACCATGTGTAATAAATATCTGTAAATGTAAAATATCACTCTCATTAATCAAGGTAGATAGAACTAGTGACCTGCTAAATATTTACCTAATCTGTATCCCCTGTAAGTCCTAGTCATCCGTACACAAACATCTCTGTTACCAGATGCCCTCACACCATCTAAAACTGATGCTATCAGTGCATCCCTAAAAAATCAAAAAATCTTTTCATTTTATTCCAGAGTTTTTTTGTAAAGGACATTCATTTTATTTTACAGTGATTCTAGATTTCTTCTAGTATCTGCTCCTTCTCTCTATATAAATAACTACCAAACTTATACCAGTGATGTGCACTGGAGTTAATTTTTGCTAGAATGTCTTTTATTATTTATCACTGAGACTCTATACTTCACATAAATTCGTTAAAGCTACCATACATTGGAAGCATCACTACCTTGGAAGCAATGGAGACAAAATTAATAAGGAAATGTAAGCATGAAATGAGTCCAGCTAACACCAACTAGAAAATGCTTTTGTAAAAAAGCGCATGTCTCCCCCAATGCAAAGTCCTATAGGCAAGAAGTCAATAGGGGTCAGGATCGAAAGTCAAAGAGACACTGATGGTTGGCTGCAATAGGGATCATCTACTTGGCATGTCCAGTCATCCCATTAAATTTCAACACTCTTGGCCTAGTGGTTCTCAAGTCACTGTTCAGGCTCCTGTGACCTTGACCTTTGATCAAGTGACCTCAAAATAAATAGGGGTCATCTACTCTGCATGTCCAATCATCCTATTAAGTGTCACTGTGACCTTGACCTTTAATAGACTGACCCCAAAATCAATAGGGGTCATCTACTCCATGTTCAATCATCCTATGAAGTTTCAACATTCTGGGTCAAGTGGTAATCAATTTAATGACTGGAACTGGTTATCAATGTTCAGGCCCCTGTGACCTTGATCTTTAACGGAGTGACCCCAAAAACAATAGGGGTCATTTACTTTGCATGAACAATCATCCTTTGAAGTTTCAACATTCTGGGTCGAGAGGTTCTCAAGTTATTGATTGGAAATGGTTTTCCATGTTCAGGCCCCTGTGACCTTGACCTTTCATAGAGTGACCCCAAAATTGTTAGGGGTCATCTACTCTGCATGACCAATCATCCTATTAAGTTTCATCATTCTGGGTCAAGTGGTTTTCAAGTTACTGACCGGAAATAAAGGTCATCTACTCCTATTAAGTTTCAACATTCTAGGTCAAGTGGTTCTCAAGTTATTTCCAAAAAATGATTTTACATGAACAGGCCACTGTGACCTTGACCTTTAATAGACTGACCCCAAAATCAATAGGGGTCATCTACTCTGCATGTTCAATCATCCTATGAAGTTTCAACATTCTGGGTCAAGTGGTTATCAAGTTATTGATCGGAACTGGTTATCAATGTTCAGGCCCCTGTGACCTTGACCTTTAACGGAGTGACCCCAAAAACAATGGGGGTCATTTACTCTGCATGAACAATCATCCTATGAAGTTTCAACATTCTGGGTCGAGAGGTTCTCAAGTTATGGATTGGAAATGGTTTTCAATGTTCAGGGCCCTGTGACCTTGACCTTTAACAGAGTGACCACAAAATCACTAGGGGTCATCTACTCTGCATGACCAATCATCCTATGAGGTTTCATCATTCTGGGTCAAGTGGTTCTCTAGTTATTGATCGGAAATGGTTTTCAATGTTCAGGCCCCTGTGACCTTGACCTTTGACGGAGTGACCCCAAAATCAAAAGGGGTCATCTACTCTTCATGACCAATCATCCTATGAAGTTTCAACATTCTGGGTCAAGTGGTTCTCTAGTTATTGATCGGAAATGGTTTTCAATGTTCAGGCCCCTGTGAGCCTGACCTTTGACAAAGTGACCCCAAAATCAATAGGGGTCATCTACTCTTCATGACCAATCATCCTATGAAGTTTCAACATTCTGGGTCAAGTGGTTCTCTAGTTATTGATTGGAAATGGTTTTCAATGTTCAGGCCCCTGTGACCTTGACCTTTGACGGAGGGACCCAAAATCAATAGGGGTCATCTACTCTTCATGACCAATCATCCTATGAAGTTTCAACATTCTGGGTCAAGTGGTTCTCTAGTTATTGATCGGAAATGGTTTTCAATGTTCAGGCCCCTGTGACCTTGACCTTTGATGGAGTGACCCGAAATCAATAGGGGTCATCTACTCTTCATGACAAACCACGCTATGAAGTTTCAACACTCCGGGTCAAGTGGTTCTCTAGTTATTGATCAGAAATGGTTTTCAATGTTCAGGCCCCTGTGACCTAGACCTTTGACGGAGTGACCCCGAAAACAATAGGGGTCGTCTATTTCAGCAGCCCTACAAACCTATGAAGTTTGAAGGTTATAGGTCAAATGGTTCTCAAGTTATTGCTCGGAAATGAAGTGTGACATACGGACGGACGGGCAGTGCAAAAACAATACGTCTCCCCCAGAGGGGGGGAGACATAATAACTTTCTCGTTAAGTGGCAAATATTCTATACATTTAACCAATACTTGTGGTAAATCCAACAGCAACCAAAACTATGTTCTTATCTTGCATGCTATACTGCCATTTATCCACATACCAATACATACCTGGCTTAGAACTGAATTTAGAAAGTAATGTATGCTCCTTACTTGTAAAGACTCACCTGTCAGTGGACATGTATGTTCTAATGGCTCCTTTTACATACTCTATAGAAAACTCTTGTGGATTTTCAGGATCTCTAATTATGGCAAAAATCTAAAAGTAAATAACTCAATAGCATAAAATTACTTTTCAGCATGTTACAGCAGCAGAACATACACAGCATAAAATGAAATTCCATGTAATGTACATAAAACATACAATCTTTTCTACTTACAAATTTATTTACCAAATACATGTTGCTTCCAGTCTGTCATAATATTTACTACCTATAGATTTATCAGCTGCAGTCCTGTTTTCCAGTTTTAAGTAATCTTTCCCATCTGCTCAAAGATTGTTATAATTTTTGTGAGGTAATTCAGAACAATTTTATTGAATTTTGATAAAGTTACAGAATAACAAGAGATGTCTGATGACAGGTTGCTTGACTTTTCTCAGAGTGCTTGACTCTGAATAAGAACTTTGTCAGTAAAAACTTTATAAGACTTTAACAAAAAAAGTTTACGTTAAAAAGGGGCATAACTCTGGCAAAATTCAAACAGAGTTATGCGGATTATATCCTGGTGTAGACTTTGATAGTAAATAATTATATTAAGTTTAAGTCTAAAGCTTTGATATTAACAGAGACATTTGACTTTATCAAAAACTTTTAACCAAAAATCCAAGTTAAAAAGGGAATGTAACTCTATCAAAGTTCAAATAAGAGTCATGGGGATTATTCCTCCTGGTGAAGACTTTGATAGTTCATAACTACTTTAAGTTTCAAGTCAAAAGCTTTGAGAGTAACAGAGATATTTGACTTTAGTTGAACTTTGATAAGTACAGCTATGTTGAGTATAAAACAGCTGAGCATGGACTGTACAACTGTGTTGAGTATGACGGACCAAACATTTGGTATAACTGTTTAAAAACTAGTACAACTATACTTATACAAAATAATTTGGTACTTACATCACATAATGGTTTACAGGTGGTGACATTGTAAGTTCCTGGATCACGCTCTACTAGACAGGTTTCTGTGAGACACAGTGTCCGTCGCACGTGATCTGTGTGCCGTGGTGATACTTTCTGTACAGTGAACTCAGCATATGATGTAAGAGCTTCGTCAGTACTGTAAAATGAGAGCAACATATCAATATACCAGTATTAACTTAGTACCTTGCAGTGTTATGCCCCCTAGCAAAATAAAACCACATGTAATATCTTTGTCATCACAGCTTTCAAATCTAAGCTTGCATACTTGAAATTAAAATGACAATTTCAAATTGCAAGGTGGAACTAGCAATTTCCTATACATGAACATTTTATTAAATACAGATGTCAATTTAGACCAAACAAAAAACATGGGCAACCCAAAGTTATTTATGCTCAAACTATTATCAGAATATTTTTAATACAGCAACAAAGTTTTCACTTTTTTTTGCCGACAAGTAAATTTAACAGTGTTTGTTTAGATTTTAATGACCTTTGACAAAGGTTGTTCACATATTTATTGGATACTGATATATTTTTTGTTACTGGTAGACCGCATGTAATTACAGGATTAGCCGTTTTATTGATAAACATAAAGGAACATCATGCACCCCTAAGTTTTGTTAATAGAAAATCCTAACTAACAGGTAAATGACCTTTGTGGGGAGGTAGGTTTTGTAATAAACATCAGACTGAATTATTTGACATTAGCTTATCAACATGGGAAAAAAAACTTTAACCAGGAAATTCTAAGTCCGAATGGGGGCGTAAATTCCACAAAATACATGCCAGAGTTATGGGACTTGACTCAGTGAGGTTGGTAATTGACCTAGAAAAAGAAAAAATAAGTTTCAAAGCTATATGCCTTTAAACGATAGCAAAATTACTTGCATGCAAAACTTTAACCAAGATATGATGCTGGTGCAAGGGTGAGTAGAATAGCTAGACTATTCTTCTAATAGTCAAGCTAAAAATGACATTAAGCCATTACTTACGCTTTATCAAATGTGCAGAACTACTTTAATACTATTTTCACCTACCTATATTTACCAAGCCTGTGTGTTTGAGCCTGGTCAAAGTTCAGAGGCTGTTTTCTCTGTTTGATCGCTATGCCAACATAGTTAGCTGCTGACTCCATCACTGCTTTAATGAGATCATCTCGTTGTTCAAGTGCAAATATGTGCTGAAATTTGAAACTGGCTCATTTGACAAGCTAATACGGAAATACTTTGATGTAAAATCTAAAAGTCAATATGAAAGACGGCTGTATATAACTAATAAGCTCTTTATTTGCAAAAAATATGATATGGGACTGTTAGTAGTACAGAGAAAGATAAGCCTGATAAGTTACATTACTTCGCTGACAGTATTCATAAATGCTTAAAGCCTGAAGCAATGTTTTGAAATGCTACAATTAACTTTTTGCTCTTCATTTGTATATCTTGTGTGGATTTTGATTGAACCTTGGTTAAATACATTTAAAATGAAAATAAAGTATTTTCTTTTGTTAACAGAATTTGAATCCAAAACAAGAGCTGTCACTAATGGTGACAAATGCCCCCGCAGCACCTTGACCTTTGACCTGGTGACCCCAAAGTCAGTAGGGGTGGTGTTCTCAATAAGTACTATCAGCATGTGAAGTTTGGAGGTCCTGGTGAAGTGGTTCGCATGTAAAGTGCCTTCATGCAGAAATGCAGAATGTTAACATTGGCCCCTGTGACCTTGACCTTTGACCTGGTGACCCCAAAGTCAGTAGGGTTGGTGTACTCATAAAGTACTATCAGCATGTAAAGTTTGAAGGTCCTTGGTGAAGTGGGTCGCGAGTAAAGTGCCTTCATGCAAAAAGTTAATGTTGGCCCCTGTGACCTTGACCTTTGACCTGGTGACCCCAAAGTCAGTAGGGGTGGTGTACTCAATAAGTACTATCAGCATGTGAAGTTTGAAGGTCCTGGGTGCAGTGGTTCGCGAGTAAAGTGCCTTCATGCAAAAAGTTAACATTGGCCCCTGTGACCTTGACCTTTGACCTGGTGACCCTAAAGTCATTAGGGATGGTGTACTCAATAAGTACTATCAGCAAGTGAAGTTTGAAGGTCCTGGGTGCAATGGTTCGCAAGTAAAGTGCCTTCATGCAAAAAGTTAACGTGACTAACAAACTAACTAACTAACGAACGAACAAACGAACGAACGAACGGACAGTTGAAAACTAATATGGCATAAAAAGTAATATCAATAATAAACATGTAAATTCATTTAATATCCCAATTCATCTTAAAGCCATTAGTTAAAGTTTAAGAGATTTACCAGTCTATTGAAACCACCATGAATGACAGCAACACCACCGGGGTAATCCGATATCTGAAATATGTATCATACTGTAACTATAAAATTACTAAAATAGAAAGAATGAACTGTCAATAAAATTGGAAAGTGAGATACTTTAATCAATAAAATGTCATAGACATTAGAAAAACCTCTATTATATATATGTGCAGCAAACAGCACATTAGACAGTAAGTTTTCTAAGTTTAATATTTGTGGGAACTGGCTTTTCTGAAAGATATTGACTGAAAGGCGATCAGTGCAGATCTTGATCAGACTGCATGGATATGCAGGCTGATCATGATCCACACTGGTCGCAAAAGCAGAATCGGTCTCTGTGACTTTATCATAAGCTAAAATTATTGTTTATATTTCATATAAAATATTTCCCAGCATCAAAATCCTAGCCTCACACTAAAATGAATATGATATAAAGTCATTTTTTTAATGAATATCGTGTCAGAACTGAAATAATATACTGTAAAATCATTTAATTTCGTGGGTATGAATTTTCGTGATTTTGGTCAAAATGCCAATTTTGTGGGGATATGAATTCGTGGATTTCAACTTTTGAACATAAAATGAATGGTAATTTTACATGTTCGTTGGGATTAAATTTCGTGGATTGATTCAACCACGAAAATTAGTCCCCCACGAATATTAATTATTTCACAGTATCCCAAATTTAACATTGACTTTCTTTTAATAAAATCATTGTCGAAAAGTGCAGGTAATGATCAGACTACACTGGTCACAAAGGCAGAATCAGTTGTGTTCAGCATGATAAGGGTTAACTTTCTAACCTGTGCAAGGCCTTCCATGTCCTTGTAGTCATAGGAACAAAGAATTTTATCTGTCCTCTGGTCTACCTGGTCCAGGGAACTCTGGGATACTTGCAGAATGATTGGTACCCTGGAGTCTGACCAATGATGTTTGAATGCATTAAATCTCTGGAACAGATATGCAGGGAACCATGAAAAATCAAATTTACTACAAAAACGTCTTAAAATTGTCAAAATATTACTTTCCGAAGATAAAAAAAACTTTCGTTTCCGTCTGCCTGTATAAGTCATTCAAAATGCTTGCATTTGAACAATGTAAAATGTAACTTATTTGCGCTCTGTCTGATTTCAAACATGTCAAAGGTGGTGTATTGTTCATTTATATATATTTACAATAATTATATGTGTTTTGTATAGAAAGAAAAAATTGTAAAATTTTGTACTTGTAAACACCATTGGTGCAATAATATCACAGACTACCCTTTCTGCAAGATTGTGCATGCAATCTGATGGCAATCACCAAAATCATAAACAAAATGGTATCATCAAATAAAAAATTCAAAATTGGCAAAGAGAACTTTAAATTATAGCTAAGACTCATTTTTCTAATGGTAAGATCAAAACTGAATTGACAAGCAGACTTTAATCATTAGATTAAAATCAAGAACTGTATTTTAATCAGAAGGCAAATTACAATTCAATGTGGGCCTGTCTTTATAGCTGTTGTTGTGACCAGACTTTTATTACTAACGGAAAGAAAACAATCTTTTATTACTAATGGAAAGAAAACAATCTATATTTGTGGAAAGCTGCTTTGAAAAAATATAAGACTTGAATTTTACTTTTGTGCATTATCTAGGGTCTTGGGATTTCTTGCAAATCTTCGCAATGAAGTCCTAATGTGGATTTTATCAATCTAAATGCACAAAAAGTAACATATAAGCATTAAATAACCATGTCATTTTTGCAAGCATCTGCTTGTAAAATTTTGCATTGCAATCAAATAGGACAAAGAAGAAAAACAAGAGCTGTCCGTAAGACGCGCGCTCCACTATTCGGCAATTTGACAGTAAAATGAATTTATGTCTCAATAAGAGACCTCTACTTTAAAAGGAAGATACACCAAGATATAAAAAGACCCTACTAACTCAGAGGGGTTAAAGTTATATCCAGAGAGCAAAGATTGCCAAAAAAAACTGTAAGTATGAAAGGGGCATAATTCTGTCAAAAATACAATTAGAGTTATGGGGATTGTAACCACACATGCAGATGATGATTATAAAGAAATATCTTTAATTTCAAGTCATTATCTTTTAAAGTACCAAAGATATGTCTATAAACGAAGCTTTCGAAAAAATTAATAAGAAAATAATTCCAAGTATAACAACTTGGTGACCTTGACCTTGGGTATAATGGGCCCAGCCCCAGCACATACTTTGTTTGTATACTGTACCATGTTTATGTGAAGTTACAGTAAGATATAAGCAATAGTAACAAAGATATGACAGAAAAACAAAGGTTGTCGAAAAAAATTAATTTTAAAAACAACCTAAGTATAACACCTTGGTGACCTTGACCTTGGGTATAATGGGCCCAGCCCCTGCACATACTTTGTTTGTATGCTGGACAATGTTTATGTGAAGTTACAGTAAGATATAAGCAATAGTAACAAAGATATGACAGAAAAACAAAGGTTGCCGAAAAACTTTAACCAAGAAAGTGACACGCCTATGCCGACACTGACGCCGGGGCATGTAGAATAGCACCCCTATTCTCCGAATAGTGGAGCTAATAAATGTAATATTTAAACTTTTCAAACAGACATATTACTACATGTAACATAAATTTTGATGGTACCTTTTTCTGGAATGTCTTGTCTGCAAACTGGTCACGAAACCTCTGAAATAAAAATGTAAGATCAGACTAAAGCTATCCCTGAAGGTGATGAGTGTACCCACTACAGGCACTGACACAGTACAGTGCAATTTGACGCACACAATGTAAAGTAATAAAAAACAAAGTCACTAACGCTGAAGATTTTTTTCTGAAAGAACCCAACATGCACCATGCACAACTTGGGTTGGTACTGATCATTTGTGTGAAGTTTCATTAAATTGGGTTCAGCAGATAATGCATGCTCAAGATTGCACATGCAGACTCTATGTATATAGTATAGTAACAAAAAAACAAAGTCCAATATGATAACTCTGCAAAATATTTTTCTGAAAGAACTTAAAATGCCCCATGCACAACTAGGGTCACTACTGATCACTTGTGTGAAGTTTCATTAAATTGTGTGCAAGGGTTCAGGAGATTAGGCATGCACAAGATTGCATATACAGACTCTATTTATATATAGTATAGTAACAAAAAACAAAGTCCCATTACTCTGCAGAATATTTTTCTGAAAGAACCTAACATTCACCATGCACAACTTGGGTCACTACTGATCACTTGTGTGAAGTTTCATTAAATTGTGTGCAAGGGTTCAGGAGATTTGGCGCGCACAAGATTGCATATGCAGACTCTTTGTATATAGTATAGTAACAAAAAACAAAGTCCCATAACTCTGCATAATATTTTTCTGAAAGAACCTAACATGCACCATGCACAACTAGGGTCACTACTGATCACTTGTGTGAAGTTTCATTAAATTGTGTCAACCGGATGAGAAGATATAGTGTGCACAAGATTGTGTCTACGGACAGACAGACAACCTGAAACCAGTATACACCCCCTTTCAACTTCGTACAATAATCTATATGTAATAGTTATAGTATGTGTGAGAGTGTGTTACCAGGATATATCAGAGCTAGGGGTACATCGTGGGTATTTTTCTCTGCACATATCATCGAGGCCAGTAGGCCGAGACAGATATGTGAAGAGAAAAATACCGAGATGTACCCCTAGCTCTGATATATCCTGGTAATACACGAGCATTACATATTATAACTGTTTTATCGCATAGTTTATCATATGGAACAATTCATCACACGCCTTAAGATACTTGCAAATGACTGTTCTTATGGCGAAGCGTACAAGGAAGATTTGATCTCTAATCAAATCTTCCTTGTACGCTTCGCCATAAGAACAGTCATTTGCAAGTATCTTAAGGCGTGTGATGAATTGTTCCATGGTATTTTCACCTTACTAAAATTTATGTATTATTTTCATTTAAATTTGTTTATTATTATTTTTACTCTTTTGATTCCCTTTCTGCACCTTGCTGACTGAAACACTAAAACTTCTGTTTTAGGAAAAATTGTTCCCCAGATAAAAGTACCCAACAGATTTCTGCATTGGTTTTAGATCTTTGCATTTCATTGGCCAGACATATTGTAAAACTTGTTGTTTTGTTTGTAAAAAAAAAATCAAAGAAAAAGAAACATTTGAGAAATCTCAGAATTTCATATATTTCATGTATTTCTGAATTTGGCAATAACTATCAAGTTTTTGAAATATTCTAGTTTATTTATTCTTTTACTTTATAAAAGTAGGCGTTTGTGACAATTCTTTCTCTGTGAACTGTAAATTGGAGCTAAAATCATTTTTTCTTCGAAAGGAAAAAATTATACTCCCTTGATAGGACCTCATTAGAGAATAAGTGTTGCGATATATATCAGAACAGTTTTACTGTGCTGATATACATCGCAACAGTTTTTTTCTAATGAAACTCTATAGAGATTTCTGTGTTGATATATATCGTAACAGTTTTGTAAAATATCAGCACAGATTTTGTATAATTAATGAGTGTTACCATGTTTAACATACTGCAAAGATCAAAGGAAAACTGCCGCACTATGCGATAACTAGATATAACGTATACTATTACCTCATATTCTCTGGAGCATTGAAATACAGATTATTATTCTGAGAAACTATAAAGCACCAACATCTTACCAAACATTGTGCAACCTTCTAAATATCATACTACAAGTAAGAACAGCAATTTGCTACATTCACTGAATTCTGTAAAAGCTTACCAGTGCCTCAGTGAGAAGATCAGCTCTGTGGTCTGTAGAAAACTTCATGGTGTCGGTTTTCTTCGGTCCTTTCATCATGGTAATGAGAAACTCATTGTTTGCGGGAGCTTTGTGGTTAGGTACAATACTGTAGAACTCCCTGTATGGCCACTGAAATATATATGTAACAGTTTTGTACAGGACAAAGCTGTATCTAGAACTTTTATCTGAATATTGCATAGCCAAAATTCATTATTTTGTAAGAATGCAAAGTAGATTTATGGAACCTCTGCATTGCATGTCTGACCATCACAATAATCAAGTGTGTGAAGTTTCAGCCATTCCCTTTAGCAGGTACATACAAAAACAACCAAGTCGAAAAAAGGGCATAATTTTGTAAAAAAAAAAAAAAAAAGCAAAATAGATTACTGAACCTGTGCAATGTAAGTCAGTGAATAAATGTGTGAATCTTCAATCCATTCCCACAAGTAGAGGAAACTGAGGAATCAGCATTTCCCAAAGCCCTGATATGAAAACTAACTAGAAAATGCTTTTGTAAAAAAGCACATGTCTCCCCCAATGCAAAGTCCTATAGGCAAGAAGTTAATAGGGGTCAGGAGCGAAAGTCAAAGAGACACTGATGGTTGGCTGCAATAGGGATCATCTACTTGGCATGTCCAGTCATCCCGCTAAATTTCAACACTCTTGGCCTAGTGGTTCTCAAGTCACTGTTCAGGGTCCTGTGACCTTGACCTCAAAATAAGTAGGGGTCATCTACTCTGCATGTCCAACCATCCTATTAAGTTTCAACATTGTAGGTCAAGTGGTTCTCAAGTTATTTAAAAAAAAATGATTTTACATGAACAGGCCACTGTGACCTTGACCTTTAATACACTGACCCCAAAATCAATAGGGGTCATCTACTCTGCATGTTCAATCATCCTATGAAGTTTCAACATTCTGGGTCAAGTGGTTCTCAAGTTATTGATATGAACTGGTTATCAATGTTCAGGCCTCTGTGACCTTGACCTTTAACGGAGTGACCCCGAAAACATTAGGGGTCATTTACTCTGCATGAACAATCATCTTATGAAGTTTCAACATTCTGGGTCAAGAGGTTCTCAAGTTATTGATTGGAAATGGTTTTCCATGTTCAGGCCCCTGTGGCCTTGACCTTTAACAGAGTCACCCTAAAATCGTTAGGGGTCATCTACTCTGCATGACCAATCATCCTATGAAGTTTCATCATTCTGGGTCAAGTGGTTCTCAAGTTACTGACCGGAAATGGTTTTCAATGTTCAGGCCCCTGTGACCTTGACCTTTCACAGAGTGACCCCAAAATTGTTAGGGGTCATCTACTCTGCATGAGCAATCATCCTATTAAGTTTCAACGTTCTGGGTCAAGTGGTTCTCAAGTTACTGACCGGAAATGGTTTTCAATGTTCAGGCCCCTGTGACCTTGACCTTTGATGGAGTGACCCCAAAATCAATAGGGGTCATCTACTTTGCATGTACAATCATCCTATGAAGTTTCAACATTCTGGGTTAAGTGGTTCTCTAGTTATTGATCGGAAATGATTTTCCATGTTCAGGCCCCTGTGACCTTGACCTTTGATGGAGTGACCCCAAAATCAATAGGGGTCATCTACTCTTCATTATCAATCATCCTATGAAGTTTCAACATTCTGGGTCAAGTGGTTCTCTAGTTATTGATCGGAAATGGTTTTCAATGTTCAGGCCCCTGTGACCTTGACCTTTGACAGAGTGATCCCAAAATCAATAGGGGTCATCTACTCTTCATGGCCAATCATCCTATGAAGTTTCAACATTCTGGGTCAAGTGGTTCTCTAGTTATTGATCAGAAATGGTTTTCAATGTTCAGGCCCCTGTGACCTTGACCTTTGACGGAGTGTCCCCAAAATCAATAGGGGTCGTCTACTACAGCAGCCCTACAACCCTATGAAGTTTGAAGGTTCTAGGTCAAATGGTTCTCCAGTTATTGCTCGGAAATGAAGTGTGACGTACGGACGGACGGACGGACAGGGCAAAAACAATATGTCTCCTGGGGGAGACATAAATATACCAGTTTACGTACATAAGGGTAGTTATACACTAGCCCATGTTCAACTTATTTCCCAGTTATACAAGAATATGTATGGTATCAATCATACCTGGTTGGTTATCTCCAGGGACTGTGGATTGTACGTGGTTATGCCCATAGTCCCCACTGAGAAAATTCTTTTGTACCTAAAACATAAAATACATCAGTAGTTTACAACAAGCTACAAAAACCTCTTCAACATCAACAGTTGTCTCAGTCAGCAAAGTCATAAAGTTACTTCTATGACTTTAAAGTAATTCTCATGACTTTGTCAGCAATTTACATCACTGACATGTATCTAAGAATTATTTCATGAATACTGTTTGCAAAAAATGTGCATTACAGAAATAAAATATAGCATGCACAGTGGTGGGTAAGAAAGTCATGAAGAAAAAAATATCAAACATGGAATAATTAACATAGAAATTTACTTGCCCTTTAAATAATGCCTGTTTGGTCATAAATTTATAAAGATTCTAGAGCTTTCAGCAAAATGTTTGCATGAGCTACTAAGGAGAAGTATATATAGCATCTCTTCAAAACTTATTTTGCAACTTATGTTTCATAATTTATCAATTTATTAATAAGATGATTTAATTTAGTCTACCTTTACACACCTCTGTTGAAAATATCAAATTTACATTCATAATAGAAATATAAATATGTTACAATCCAGATGAAAAATGACATAAAAGCACACTTTTTCTTTTAAACGGTATGGTTTAATATCATAAAAAAAGGAAGACTGGGACTATCAGATGTTTATGGAATTCGTCACAGGTATGATATATCATTAATGCCCATAAACACTGTGAACAAGTTTAATGAATACTGGAAAATAAGTATTAAAGTTTAAGGGCAGACACTTGTCAATTCTTGAAATTCATTGTAATTCAAGGGCCATAACTCCAGAGGCACTGAGACAATCAGGATGGACATCTAACTTGGCTGACATATTATGCCAATAAACCATTAACCAAGTTAAAAGTGCTCTTATGAAATTTTAACTTTCTAATTATATTAAGGAAAATAGTGTGCTTAACCACTTACTTTTACTAACCAATAATCAGAATCTGATGTTTAAAAGTTAACGGTTGATATCTCTACAAAGTACGCCCTTAAACAAGTTGTTACAACTATCAATTAAAGATCTGCTTTTTAGTAATTTGGCATACTTACTTGCCCTTCCATGAATGTTTGGTGATGAAGTAACAGGCAAGATCTTTGTTGTCCTTCATACTACTCATCTTTATCTCTGAAATTCAGAATCATGAAAGTGTTATATGAAAATCATTAGTTTTTGTAGGAGACTAATTTTCAAGGACTTTCCTAAAAATTAATTCCATTGAACACACAATATTCCCATTCATTTTATCCTCATTCATTTTCCAATAAAACATGTTTTGGTCAAAAACAACACTTCATGTCAACGAAATGAAAAGGATTTGCTATACACAATATTATATACAGATGTAGAAGCACTGGGCTTATATGTTCTTTTTACTATGCACTTGATTTTTTGCTTAACCAGCTAGGAGTCCTGTCATTCAGATGGGATACACTTATACTTATGACAGCCTTTGTGACACAAACTCGTTCTGAGATCATTTTCTCACTGTACTATTGTATACTGGAACTTACTCTTTAAGAATATGGTTGCTCTTGGAACATATCAGTTAGTGCAGCAAGGTATTCTGCCAGGCTGAATGTGTGTCCCCCTAGAAACCTCATGTTTTACTACAATTTAGCAGTGCAATCTAAGTTAGTCCAAATAATACGTTTCAGGACTGCGTGACAACTTTAGACTGCTGATGTCCCATCACATCAAAACTTATTCTGCATATTTCTATTAGGAAATCCCAAATGAAATCCATTGGGGACGTTTTCTGGTACATGTTCAATGTAATTATTACATCTCTGATAATGAATTTATGTTGACATTAAAGCATAAAATTGCCTCGCTGACATTTTTTTAATGTTTTTTTTTTGTGTTTTGTTTCTGCAAGTTAGTGTCATCGGCAGTCCGCTGTGTACTGAAACCAGTGTTGGGGTAGATATCTCCTCGCACCTGTTCACATCATATTTCCGAAGATTTAAGTCTCTTATTTAAAATTATGAGTTATATTCAACCCATTTGAAGTTTCACAGGCCAGGCCTTTGAAGCATTTATTATTAGTGACTGGTTTAGAACTATGCTAATAATTTATGTAAAAATGTTGATACAGTTATGTTTCAATATGAATAACAGAAATTATTCAAATACGCTTTTCACTACATCTTGCAGGGCACTAGACAAGTTTTGGGGACATGTACCCATGGCTTGGTGCAGATGTATATCTATACTTCAATTTTGTTTAGAATATTTGTCAAGTGTGTTCACATGTCGAGATTTAATTTTTTGCAGTCTAACACATAACAAGCTTATACATCATGTACTGCATTCAGAACTTATGGAATATCATTAATACGGTTAATTGTAATAAGGCGTAAAAAAAAAAAATGTTTGTTTCCGGTATCCCGACCTACCCTTAATTTTTGGCCCGACCCTAAATGTTTTTATGGCCTTGGAGAATACTTTTTTCAATTTTTTAACGAAAAGATGCAAAACTGCACTTTTTATGCTTTAAACATGGCCAGTGATGTTAGAAATCAACTTACTGATGCTCTAAAGGCATAACCCCCTTATTTGTAATCATTTTTTGACAAAAAAATAATTTCCAAAAAGTCTCCCTTAATAAAAACAAGATGAACATTCAGACCAATTTTCATACAGATCCCATGAAAAATATGGTCTTTAGAGAGGTCACAAGGTTTTTCTATTATTTGACCTACTGACATAGTTTTTGATGGCATGTGACCCACTTTTGAACTTGACCTAGATATCATCAAGATGAACATTCAGACCAACTTTCATACAGATCCCATGAAAAATATGGCCTCTAGAGAGGTCACAAGGTTTTTCTATTATTTGACCTACTGACCTAGTTTTTGTAGGCACGTGACCCACTTTCGAAATTGACCTAGATATCATCAAGATGAACATTCTGACCAACTTTCATAAAGATCTCATGAAATATATGGCCTCTAGTGATGTCACAGGGTTTTTCTATTTTTAGACCTACTGACCTAGTTTTTGACCGCACGTGACCCAGTTTCGAAATTGACCTAGATATCATCAAGATGAACATTCAGACCAACTTTCATACAGATCCCATGTAAAATATGGCCTTTAGAGAGGTCATAAGGTTTTTCTGTTATTTGACCTACTGACCTAGTTTTTGGCAACACGTGACCCAGTTTCGAACCTGACCTAGATATCATCAAGGTGAACGTTCTGACCAATTTTCATGAAGATCTTGTGAAATATATGGCCTCTAGAGAGGTCACAAGGTTTTTCTATTTTTAGACCTTCTGACCTAGTTTTTGATGGCACGTGACCCAGTTTCGAACTTAACCTAGATATCATCAAGGTGAACATTCTGACCAATTTTCATGAAGATCTTGTGAAATATATGGCCTCTAGAGAGGTCACAAGGTTTTTCTATTTTTAGACCTACTGACCTAGTTTTTGACAGCACGTGACCCAGTTTCAAACTTGACCTAGATATCATCAAGGTGAACATTCTGACCAATTTTCATGAAGATCTTATGAAATATATGGCCTCTAGAGAGGTCACAATGTTTTTCTATTTTAGACCTACTGACCTAGTTTTTGATGGCACGTGACCCAGTTTCGAACTTGACCTAGATATCATCAAGATGAACATTCTGACCAACTTTCATAAAGATCCCATGAAAAATGTGACCTCTAGAGTGGTCACAAGCAAAAGTTTACGGACGGACGGACGGACGGACAGACGACGGACACCGCGCGATCACAAAAGCTCACCTTGTCACTTTGTGACAGGTGAGCTAAAAAAATACCAAAAAAAAAAATTTTTTCCGACCTACCTACCCTAAATTTTTTGAGCATGTTACCGGAAACAAAGAATTTTTTTTAGGCCTAACAGAACATAGACTACCTAAAACAGATCCATAATTCGAGATATTTGCAGCCATTGCAATAATTAAATTTTTATGGGGCACTGGTGAGCACCTAATTTCATATTATTAATGTTTAAGTCTGGCCAGTATTGCGGGACTTTTTTGGTTATTTTAATGTCTTTGTTTTCCTGATACAGCCTGGTAAGGCTTCGATGGATGACAACTACAAAATAACAGATCATAAAGTAAGTAATCACAATAAGCCAAATGAGTAAGACAATACCTAAGTATACTTCATGGAAGTTATCAGGTAGGTGTTCCCTGACCCTGGAATAATTTGTGCACTTACAAGTGTAAACTTTTCGTACAGTTACCTGAATTAGTGGGGCACCAGAATCGGTGTATTTTGTTTATGCATGCCCCTTGTTTGAACAGGGAGTCGCATGTCATAATAAGTTTTTGTACTGGTTGTGTAAACTTATTAACTACATCACAGCTGTGAAACTTTGCAAAATGTGATTTTAAATAAAAAGTTATGATGATTTAAAATACCCATGTGTAAAATTTCATGAATTTCTTATTACTTTTTACCACTGTTACAAAATCTCCTCCACTTCCCACACTTTTTAACCATTTGAAACAATATTTTGTATGATGTAGTTTCCAGATCTGCCGAAATTATAAATATATGATAAATAATATACATTACCCAGAATTAGCATACAGGGTATTCCCAAAATTTCATCTTCTTATATATTTTTGTTGTAAAAAGTACTGTTTTACCTCCATTTGTTTCACATGTGAATGTAATTAAATCTTGTTTTTCTGCCAGAAATGGAAAGATTGCAGTTAAATAGTTGCATCTCATTTGTATTCACTCAATTTGGAGAATGTAACCACAAAGGATGTCACCATCATCCACCTCTTATACTGATGCTTGCCAATGGAGGCTATAGGCTGCATGGTGGTTTTCACTGCCAGTGCTACGGTTAACCTTACTTGTTACAAATATTACAAATCCCAGTAAATATATTCATTTTCATGATAAGAAAGTATTGCTAAAATGGTAAATTTAATGTTTTGGACATACTTTTCCATTTTAATATCACTTAACCATATGGACTACGAGTACACTGATTCAGGTGACGGCATTTAGACATACCGCTTATAGGGGTCATGTTATCAAAATGGCTCTGATTTTAAATAGAAAGCTAGTTTTAAAGAATGTGGATCTCTTTAAGATGGACAAGTGAATAATGTATCAAAATAAGTTCATTTTGATATATCTAACCCAAGTTTAGACAAATGCATAGGCCATGAATCCTTATCCC
This sequence comes from Mercenaria mercenaria, assembly GCF_021730395.1. Classification (NCBI taxonomy): domain Eukaryota; kingdom Metazoa; phylum Mollusca; class Bivalvia; order Venerida; family Veneridae; genus Mercenaria; species Mercenaria mercenaria. Next base: position 40,169,028 of record NC_069378.1, read on the forward strand.
CACCAATACTGGTAATTCCAGGCTACTTTAGCCAGATACCTTACAAATGTATGTAATCATTAGGAATGCAAAACTTAAGTCACAGACCAGATATTACGCGAGTGGAAAAGATGATTATATCTGAAATCGGCATAGTTTCATGATCATAATAATACTATGTCGAAAATCTTGATATTCTGGGTGGGGGAGGGGCTAATTTCCTGTATTTGATTGGCGAATTTATTTTATCTTTCGGTTTCTGCATAATGTCAATGCTAAATTTACATCTCAGTACGAAATATCTTACATTTGGTGTAACTGTGTCTATGAATTAACTGTAAATCTATTGTAAAACATCATTTTTCACTAATATTTTCCGTTTCTGTCGTGTTTGCATCTACTTTCACTTCCTGTTTCAATACGCATGCGCATTTTGACTCCCACCTCTCGCGGAAATCTCGGCCTAAACGGGATATTGAATGTTCTTGACAACATTGGGCGTCCTATGAAACGGACACCTGTTTATCAAATCGGATAAAATGAAATCGTGGATAAATTAATTAAATTCAGGCAACAGAAAAAGGTAAATTGATTTTCAAGTCAGTTTTTGTGACTGAAATATGTGCAAAAATAAAAGAAGAAGGTGGATTTCAAAGTTCGAGTTGTTAATTGATTTATAATTGATTCTAATTCATAATTAGAAATTATAATTGGTTTTAGAATTTACAATTTGAGAATACATGTAAAAAGTAATTGTATTTTACGGATCTGCATGCGTTGTTTCCGTATGAACACATTAGTACGGGTATCACTTTCAAACGCTAATAAAAGAAACACTCTTAAACTGTCTAGCTCCTATCAATGACGTCTTTGAACAAAGACTTGAAATGTAGGTTGAAATCAGATATAGCGCATAAGTAAACTGTTGACATTTCATCATTGCACATGAGTTGCCACTTGACAAGATAAACATGATAACATTTGCCGTTTATACGTTCAGGTATTTTAACCTATTCATTGGAATTTTATATTGAATGAATAATGTGAGTAATGTGTACATAGTCATATTGAATTGACTGGAATTTTGGTTTACAAACCTTACATTGAAAACCCTTGATTCCTTTCAACTTTAGCTATCTGCATGGGTATGCCAGTTAATGGGTGGGCAGGACAGGGTCATCATATTAATTTCAAAAGTCACTTTGGGTAGAGAAAATCACAGGTTTTGGATTTGAAGACTGACTGCAGCACTTGACCACAAATAAGCAGAATATTTAGTGTGAAAATAAATTCTACATAAAAAGCGCACGCTTACTTCTTTTCACAAACATTTAAAAGGTTTAATCTTTGTATTTAATCTTACAGCATTATATACAGCCGGACTAAATCTCTGCACAAATATTTAAACGCTCTCCATAGCCAATATCTCTTTATTGACGTTTACTGAAACAAATCGAAAAATTGTAACTGGAGTTGTTTTATTTATTTTATGCATTTCAGATATTCTACTGCATGCATGCGTTAGGTAATGAATCCGCGAATCGTTTGGCAATTAATTTTCGAATCGGTTGAATAATTCGTAAAAGAAATTGATTTGTATTGTTATTCATTATGGAGAAACTATGTTAAAGGATATTTACTTCTAATGGTATAACGAGCGATGTGTTGGTGTAGTTAATATTTAGAGAGGTATAAAGAGACAAAGAGTGAAATTACGTGACAAAATGCGATGCATGTCGTGCTTACACGGATAAAAGTAATAACATTTATAAGCATTATTTAACCATTTTATAGTTGTAGTTAAGCTCAACTGTTTCCGAAACACTCAACAAAAATGCATAGCATACGTAATATTTAGCTGAACTGTAAATGTTGTAACCATATCTTTCTACATAAAACAATGTTTCACACGCTGTAAATGTACCGTCCTAAATAAACGTTAGATAGCTAAAAGAGGTCGTCTTTAACATAAAGGAGTGATTATATTAACAGACATTGCGCAAATATGTTTGAAATACTAAGCAAATAATCCTGGATATATAGATCACACACGTCGTTAATCTTTTCGTATTGAGTCACCTTTTGAATTACTAACAAGAAAATGAAAGTGATAGATTTTTTTGCTAATGGAATTAAAGATTTACTTTCTGATTATAATATTTTAATGAATTAATCCCATGTGTAACATTATATACTGTCACTGACATCATTTTTCATTATTATAGGGGAATAGCTTATCTTTAACTAGAATAAACTATCTAATATCGTATTATCTGATAGAGTATACTTATCGGTAAATGACATACATTATACACTGACTACCAGCGTTGTCGTGTTACTACTGTTGATCAGGAAATTCATCTAGAATAATTTTAACCAACATCATTTATTAGCCACTGTATGCATTTTAACAAAAAATATACTAGGAAATAATCCTATAATAATTCATCTAACACATTATACATCTGTAAAGCTCTTTAGTAAAAATATATGTGTGTCACAGATAAAACTTCGTTCCATTAAGCCTGCTTCAGACCATGCATCACGTCTAATAGTTAGAGCCTAAAAGTCGAGATGTAGAGTGTCTGATTGTATCTTTTACATATACTTTATATAGATTTACATTGATATCAGATAACAGATGTATATATAATTAGAGACATAAGTGCAGTCTTTTAATATAATTCAGCATATGAATACGCCGCCTAACACGGAGACATTTTCTCTCCGGGTATATTAGATCTAATCAGTCAAGCTATAGCGTAAGATCAAGTCAAATTTCCTTTTTTCCATTTATCAAATGTTCGACTTATACGCCGAGGGAAGCATGATTAACCTCTGTTATATGAGACTGAGTTTGCTGGAATTCGGATCAGCTAGCTCGTGGATGAGGATCTGGCAATCGCCGGTGTCTCAGAAGAACACTTCAGCAGTATATAGCACATATCGGAAATAAACACTCTTAAATTAATACATTGTATGTATTATATGTATTCTTGCTTTTTAAATTATTCATAATTTTATTATTTATTCTCTTTCCACTGTTTCAGTATGGAGAACGGGATTGAACCAGAGCCAGAGTTCGACGAGGTCGCAGAGGAATTTGCAGCAATTCAAGAGGAAGTAGATCTTTCCGGAAATGTCTACGCGGATGGGAAGAAACTAGTTCTCGATTTGAACGAACAGACGCTGGTTCGCGTTCCAGCTTCAACATTTCAACTTGAAGCTTTAAATTCACTTCTGTTGGCTGAGAACCAGCTCACCGAAATACCAGACGACATCATCGAATTGGAACATTTAGAATCTCTCGTTCTTTCGGGGAATCGACTGACGCATCTGAATTCAAACATATTTTCATTATTTCGGTTACAAGTATTGGACATATCTAACAATGACATACAAAACCTTCCACCAGATATATCTGGTCTTCCAAACTTAACTCAACTTTTAGCTAACAGCAATAGAATTTCAGAGATTCCATCCCAAATTGGATATTTGGAAAGCCTAAGGTGTCTTCTGCTAAATGAAAACAGGATAAAAGAAATTCCAGATGATATATCCTGTTTGCAGAATTTAGAAGTTCTTGGACTAGAAAGAAACGAGCTAGATTTCCTTACGCCGGAAGTGTGTCGGATTGATCAACTAAGAAGATTAGGACTATCTGGAAATCACATGACAAATTTACCACGTGAATTGGAAAACCTGATTTTTCTAGAACAACTCCTGTTGGACGATAATGATTTCGAGTTCATACCGGTGCAAGTGTTTTGGTTAAACACGCTTCAGGAGTTGACAATGAGCGGAAATAGATTGCAAGCAATACAGCCGGAGATTAAAAATCTGGTTAATTTGACAGTGCTAGGGTTGAATGGAAATCAGCTGGAATTACTACCCGACGAGATTTGTGAACTGGACAAGCTCGAGGTGTTAGGATTGGAAAATAACAAACTGAAAGCTATACCAAAGGATATCTCCAAACTGTCATTGCTCAAAGAGATATATTTGGGAAATAACTGCCTTGAAAGTGTTCCTGAGGACCTGTTCTGGTGTTCGAAAATTGAAGTCCTTAGTTTGTTGAAAAACAACATTTCTGTACTGCCAGTCGAGTTGGAAAACTTAAAACTCATGCACACGTTTGTTCTGACGGAAAATAAGTTCAAATCCCTTCCGGAAGCCATTGGGTCCCTAATGGAGCTGCAGTTGTTATCTATCGATAAAAACCAGCTGACACATCTGCCAGGGAACTTTGGGGATTTGGTGAAACTGAGACAACTGAACCTCAGCAGAAACAATTTTACTGTGTTCCCGAAGGAAATATGCGCACTAAAATGCCTGGAAGTGTTAGATCTTCAGCTGAACGCTATCGAAGTTATTCCAAATGAGATTGCAAATTTAGAGAGATTAGCAGTACTTGATATGGGAAAGAACAAGGTACAGTTCTTTACAAGCGAACTTTGCTCCCTTGAACAGCTTCAGATGCTAGACTTGGCAAACAACTGTATCGAGGACATTCCCGAAACGGTGTCGAAATTGACAAATCTAGTTGAGCTAAACCTGTCAAACAATATGTTCTTGGAATTTCCAAAACCCGTCATATCTATCCCAAATTTGGACAGATTGAAGTTTGAACAGTCAGAAGGCCACAAAGTTCACACTCTTCCAAGCGAAATTGAATTTTCCAACGTACGCCATCTTATCTTGTCCAATAATACGCTGCGATCCTTACCAAACACTGTCAGTACGATGAGAAACCTCGTTTCCTTGGTCGCAGACCACAATGAGATACACAGTCTCCCGCCAACTATTTGCGAAATGAAAGGGCTCAAAGTATTACATCTAAACGATAACCAGATGTCGTCACTACCGGAAGATTTCGACCAGCTCACAGGTCTAAAAGAGTTGCGTCTCCATGGTAACCCTCTAAGAACACCACCAATGGATGTATGTGTCAGTGGTGTGGTGCAGCCGATCGGAAGGTTTATCAGACGAGCCCTTGAACGCGAAGGTTTGTATTGGCAAAAGCAGTTCATTTTAAAGATCTTAATTAATGTGATACTGTATTATGATTAATCGCGGATGTGGGGTTGGGGTCTCTTATCTAATAGTTGATATTGCATACTTCTCGTCGTGGGAGGAAGTCATCCATCTGGTTTATGGAAGGTCAATGGTTCTACCCAGGTACCCGACCGTGCCAGAAATAATAACCAGTGGGGCACATGGAGTCTAACTCCACCTTCAAATGCTGGAAAGTAGCCATATGACCTAAATTTGGTCGATGTGACTCAAAACAAAACTAATCGTGAGGTTACCATTAGTCCTTTGAATACAAAGCTGACCCACAATAGCTTTGACCATGCATTAGTGATGATTAAATTATGGAAATCATCAGAGGATAAAGGTTTACAGTAATTTCGAGATGTTTATTACAAATTTGTCGAGTTTTGCGAAAGGAGCTGACCGTTACGTACCAGATTTATTTCTTAGTCTTTTTTGTGTCTTTTTTATTTTAGAACTCTTGCTGATGAAAATGCTCGATGTCGTAAAGGGTTTGCTGAACAAGAACGAATTACGTTACCTGATGAAGAAATTCAAACTTCCAGAAGAGAAAGTTACGGAACTCGAGCAGACGTATTTCGGGAAGGACAAGCTGCAAGATCGTGTTTATCACTCTTTGCTGTACTGGAAGGAGTACAAGGGACCCCTAGCAACAATTGACGAGCTTATTCGGGTCTTCCACATCATTGGCTACACGCAGATTTGTGAAAAACTCAAAACCATGAAGATTTATTCACAAAGGCTGAGATTTTAAGCAGGTATACCAGACAGATCAAAGCATATGTAATTAACATTGTCATCTTAATTTCATTTCCGTTAATATTGACATGGTGTTACTATACTGAGATTGTGCAGCTCTGTATCATTAGAAAATCTTAAAAGCAATTTAAACATTTACTGATAAAAAGATATTTAACCTTGGTGATGTATGGGGAGCAAATGCGCTGACGTACGGTCTAGAAAGCTTAAGATTTACAATACAATATACTTAATACTGCATATGTGATGTATATATTACATGTACATAGATTTGATACATATACAATATACAATTATTTAAAGACATCATTGAGCTTGAATGTGCTTCTAGGGAGAAAGTGTTCTTAAAGGGGTTTGATGAAAGTCACAAAGTAGCCGGAACAAATAGCCCTCATCGGAACTTATGTGTGTTTGCTAAGTTCTGTATACACGTGTTTATGCATAATACATACCAAAAATACAAAATGGAATACAAGTGCCTTTCCATAGCTACACGCTTACATACAGTTTAATTAAGATGAAATATGTGTGCCCTTTGTGATCTTTACGTTATACATGATTTTATTTCTTTATTAATATATTTATTGCTATGTGCTTACATATATTTCTTATTTACATATTACTGGACTGTTAGATTTTTTACTTTACATTTTTGTTATTTAAATAAACTATTAGTGATTCAAATTTTGTAAATTTGTCTTATTTCTGTACGTGATAGGAATGTGTAATCTTTACGGATTAAAAGTACCACCTTGCCGAATCAGGGAACTGATATACGAATATATGCATCATGCAAGCCACCACAGGATATGCTCGTGAAAACAGGTTTGAGTAGTGCTGGGTTTGGTTGGGGGGGGGGAGCACGAGCGGTGATTTTGCTTGGTTGAGGTCTTTGTATACAAGGATCTGATAAATTTTATCAAATATCACAACACTAGTCTTTAAATCCCGTGTGGCAGCTGTAGCCGTACTTGGAATCAGACCCTTTTGGACCATGGAATCCGGTCAATAATTCTGGATAATACGGTTTGGCTTATGCGGATGCTAGTGAGGGATGGGGATTGTTGCAGATTTCACTATGATTTTTTTTTTCATTAACAGACACAATCAAACCGATGCTTGGGGGTGTAAGAGGTGTTGCAAATTCATTACCTTTTATGAACAGACTTAATCAAACCAACTCTAGGGATATGAGGGGTATTGCAGATTTCATTACCTGTCACGAACAGACCTTATCAAACCATGTATAGGAGGCGTGAAGGGTGTTTCAAGATTTGATTACTTCCCGTGAACAGACTCAATCAGTCCTACTAGTCTACAGCGCATGAGAGGTGTTGCACGTTTCATTGCCTTGATCAAACCGAGTCTGCTGTTGTTTTGACTGGTTGCGTTTAAAGCCTTATATATTTCATTAATCACATTTTGCAGTCTATCGCAACTGTTGCAAACGAGTCTTTTACTATCCTGGCAAAATCGTCGTATATGCCCTATATGTGCAAATATAATGTACGGGACGTATACAAAAGCAACATTGAAGGAACGGCCAGTAAGGCGTCATCGGGGGCCTGAGACAAATTATTAGTCTTTCGTTCAGCATTATATTGCTTAAAAAGGGAGATGATGTGAATATTTTATGAAAAAGTTGTTTCCTTAGCTTGTTTGGTTTGCTTATTTGCAAATGTAATACAATCATGATAGTTGATGAAGCTATAATCCGTGTTACACTCGAGAGTAGTTTTTAAGATGCTGCTGATGATTTTTGCGATTTAGCTTAAATTTTACGGATCTCATTTCAATGATGGAGGAGTTTTCTGGACACATCGCATGTCGGCTAGATTTTTACAGATATACGTTTAGTTTTGGATAGAAATTTAATGACAAACAGTCAAGTTCACGTAATAGTCTCGTCAAGATATAAGTGGACGCTTAATTTATCCGTATTAAAAAGTTCTAATGAAATGATAGGTGGAAGACATATACGTAACGAATGCAAATCTTTTTGCATCAACAATTTTCAATGAGGGTAATATTTGTCGGCATTAAATTGGGTGGAGAGGTTGTCAGTCCACCTGAAAATGTTAGCTGGTCTTGGGACTTAGTATCTTTTTACTCCCCCCTCCCATGGTAGAGTAGGTTTGAATAGCTGCCTCGCAGCACACTGATCTTTCCGAGTAGAAATTAAAGGATTGATAGCTTACATGACTGAAGTTGAGTTGTTCAATTTTTTTAAAGTATTTTTGTATTTGTGCTTTACAGTATAAATAATTTTACGGTGTTCCGTTTGGACAATCGTGACTTTTTATTGAATCCTAAACCGCGAGGCACGATGGTACGATGACGAAAACGCGATGTTGCACTGGCACGATGATGAAACAACGATGGTAGGATGGTGAAAACGCGATGGCACGATGATGAAATCACGATGATACGATGTTGAAATGTCGATGTAATATCGCGCTTTCATCATCGTACCATCGCGTTTTCACCATTGTATCATCGTACCAACGCGTTTTCATCATCGTACTATCACATTATCACCATCGTACATGTACCATCGCGTTTTCACCATCTTACCATCGCGTTATCACCATCGTACCATCGCATTTTCACCATCGTACCATCGCCTTCCGGTGGTCATGCGCAGTGGTACAGTATATATGTCAGTAAAATACAGGCTTGATACAACCTCATTTTCACATTGCACAGTGTACCTTCTACATCCTAACAAGATTAAGCTGTGTTTGAATAATATCATGTCACTATTACACCCAGCTTTTTGTTTACTTTTATGCATACATAAAATAAAAAGGACGTGGCCTTGAATATTTTACTCTGTTTTAATGAACTGAGCACTGAACATTTTGTAAAACATTTTGCAAAACAGCAGAATCTAAATTGTAAATTTCTTCTCACAAAATACATTGAGAAACATTCATCTATTGTTGACAAAATACAAATGCACGGAACTACGCATTTCTAACCGGAAGGCGATGGTACGATGGTGAAAACGCGATGGTACGATGGTGAAAACGCGATGGTACGATGGTGAAACCGAAATGGTACGATGGTGAAAACGCGATGGCACGATGATGAAAACGCGATGGTACGATGGTGAAAAGGCGATGGTATGATGGTGAAAACGCGATGGCATGATGGTGAAAACGCGACGGTACGATGGTGATAACGCGATGGCACGATGGTGAAAATGCGATGGTACGACGATACGATGGTGAAAACGCAATGGCACGATGGTATGATGGTGAAAACGCGATGGTACGATGATGAAAACGTGATATTACATAGACATTTCACCATCGTACCATTGCATCTTCGCGATTTCGTCATCGTGCCATCGCGTTTTCACCATCGTACCATCGTTGTTTCATCATCGTGTCATCGCGCCATCACGTTTTCAACTTCGTACCATCGTACGTCAATTAAGTATTAATCAAAAAGTCACGATTGTCCAAATGGAACACCGTACACTTATGACATGATATTTACGCGTGGACTTGATGGTACACTGTAATTGTCGGTGGCCAATTGTGCTACGAATACTGTATTAGACTGTAAAGAAAACGCCGAAATCATAACATCAAAGACTACTACACTGTCCTTGGGTTTCTTTACATGTTCATACACGAAAAGATGTGCATTAAACCTAAATTCTCCCGCGGGTTGTCGCATTTATATATAAGAATTCCACAGTCGTCATATAAAAGGGTGGGGGTAGGCGGGGTGGGGGGGGGGGGGGGGGGGGAGGGGAGTTTGGTGTTTGGGGTGATTATAATTCTTAATAACAGCTGTAAATTTGCGTATCATAAATTTGTTAGTGAAACAAACTTTTTTTTATATTATGTTGAATAAAGTCATGTTTTTCTTTATTTGATCTGAATTTTACAAACATATATATCTAAATTAAATGATATATTTCTTGTTTATTTATTCGGCGCCATCATCAAACGACACAACGCTTAACACATTTTCGTCAATTTGCTTTAAGAAGAAAGCCAGTTAGATACGTGTCTATGCTAAGATACGAAGGATCCGTACATTCACCCACATAAACCCGATCACCTTCTTTCAAAGACAGGATACCTGACGTTGTTCCTGTTGAATAAGCAGTTGAAGTTGTGTCTCCGGCTACAGCACAAGATAGAGATGATCGTACTTTATTTTTGTATACACAACAGTGCGCATGGCTTCCACGATGACTGTGTACGAAGGAAAACGTAAAGAAATAAAGTCCGGGTTGTTTGCAAACAAAAACACCAGTGCTCGTATTGAAGACATTGTCCTCGTTGAATATGGCTGAATGAAAACGTAATGGACGGGTTGATGAAACAGCGGATTGCGCGAAACCGCTCCCTACAGAAAAGCCAACAAACAGTTCTGAAATTAAAAAGTGTATTTTAGTTATACATGTATTAATGAGTTAATGCAAGGTATGTTTTTTTCTTCACAGATGAACAGATATGTAAACCTGAGTGTACCCTTGTATACATTAAATTATTCATACCATAAATTGCATAATACGTGTTTTTATCTGACACGTGCAATGTGCTGAGCACAACCGGTTATACGAGGGATGTTCGAAATGAATTGCTTATTTCTATCTGGAGACTTCAAATTTCAAGTTAGCCCAAAAGGGCTCATTTCATACCATCGAAGTACTCCCCGTGGCTAGAAATGCAAAGTTTCAGGCGATGTATCCACTTCTTGAAGGCGTCACGGTACGCTGATTTGGGCACAGTAATAAGGTACTGATGAATGGCAGATCCAAGTGCCTGTCGGGACTGGTATTTCCGCCCAGCAAGGAATGATTTCAATTTCGGAAACAAAAAGAAATCACATGGGGCAAGGTCTGGGGAATACGGGGGGTGAGGCAAAACAGTTACTTTTTCTTTCTTCAAAAACGCCGTAACTATTGCGGAGGTATGAGCGGGGGCATTGTGATGTAGAAGACGGACATGTTTAAAACCAGTGGCAGGGCGTCGTTTCTGATAATACTTTTTCAGTTTCTTCAGTACTACGTCTTTGTAGTACTTTCCGGTGATGCTTTTGCCCTTTTTCACCGGCACTTTTATTGCGACTCCTTCACCAGAGAAGAAGATTGCATACAAAACCTTCTTTGCACTCAAAGAACGTTTGGCAATTATTGGGCGTTTGCTGTTTAGTGGCCCAGATCTTATTGCTAACCTTTCTGACGGCCTCAAAATAATGGACCCAGGTTTCATCACCTGTGACGACATTGGCAAACTGCTTTTTGTCATATTTTGGAAACATTTGAAGCAGCTTTTTGGCCATTTTAACCCGTTGCCTCTTTTGCTCATCAGTCAACAGATGTGGCACCCATCTAGCAGAAATCTGTCTGACTTTCAAAAATGCTTCTTCAAAATAAGGTGAACCGTTGACAGTGATATGCCTACCTTTCGTGCAATATCACGAACTGTAAATCTGGCATCTCCTTCAATGATTTCCTTTATTTTGGAAACGATTTCTTTACGAGATGCAGATTTTGGCCTACCTCATTTCGGTGCATTTTTGATGGACTCTACACCAGACTTAAATTTCTTTTTCCACCGCCGAACTGTGTCATAAGGCACACAAGAAGGTCCATAAGCAGTAGAAAGTTCAGCTATCAGCTGCTTCAAAGAACAACCAGAGTTTTGAGCGAGCTTTGATGTAAGCCCGTATTTCATCTTTCTTGTCGACGCTTCTACCAACCATTTTTACTACAGTGGTCAATGATTGCGTGTATTCAAACGGCAAATTTTATGTCTTACACTTAGTCTAACATGTACATTTATACACCGTTGTGTAGGTATTGAATAATCCTATACAGATGGGTATTGGTTTTTATCGTGCCCCACGTGGATATCGAGCTAGAGGACAATAAGCAATTCATATCGAACACTCCTCGTATTTCTACAGTTGGATATAATGTACAGCTGATTTATTCTATTGTTCAGTTTACGTGACTGGCGTTTTTCATCCATTTCTTATGGTGGCTAATTTGTGTGATTTTTTTTTTCTTTTTGCACTGAAGTCCCAATGGGTTTTTTTCGCTCCGCTCCCAGTTGATTTACGTCATCAACTTTCGCTCCACGCCCCCGCCATTTAAAAGGCTTAAACCCTATGTTTCCGCACCGCGACCCCTACCCCTCCCCGCGGGGTCGTACAACGAAAAGTTGTCGTAAAGATAGCGTGAAGAATCGACGTATAATTAATTTGTAAAAAAAGGAAAAAAATAGAGAAACCATAGAAAATACACGAGACGACAGGAATTTTCACATAGGAAGCAGAATTGTTTCCAATAGCAACAATAGTTATAAAACATGCTGCCCTTATTTTTCCATTATGCAATCTGGTTGGAAATTGTCTTTCTTTGTATTTAAAGTACTATATGTACAAAATTCAAGAAACATTGTCCTAGGTATATAAAAAATCATTTCTTTTTTCTTTTCGAAAGACGAACGAAAAACCACCATCGTATGGATTCTGTCTACACACCAGTTTTATAATATATGTTCAGTATTGAATTGAAGTTTAAGTGCATTGTATTTTATAGCAGGTGTACCATTACGAAGTCCGTAACTCTCCGTTTAAAGTGCATCTCAAAGAAAAATAGGATGCACTCAAAATCTCCATGGTCAGATCCCAATCGCTCAAAAATGACATAGGTGTCAGAAATAACAGGGAGGTCATAATCCACTCAGTGGGTACTCACAATGGCAGTGGCTAACATGATGGGATAGTCAAATTCCCACAGGTGGTCAAATATCCTAGCTGCCATTTTAACTGTGGGGCTTGGCGGATGGAGATGGGGTGTGTGTCTAGCAGTCCACTTTTTCATTGGGAGACACAATATCCTGGAGGCCAATCTTGAAATATCACTTGCAAAGACTAGGGACTAAAGATTAACAATAAGCCACAAAAATATGATGATAGGAAAGGAAGACACGCAAACCACATATAGAACCTAATGTCTAAGTAAACCCCAAAACATTTTCTTAATAATTTTCTAAGCACGATAAAGATATACACTCTGTATTTACTAGTCTGCTCACATGAAACAGCGTTGGTTACCGCTTGTCTTCACTTCTTTGATTAGATAATAAGAAGCAGTATGACTCGACTCAAATTATAACTATAATTTTGACCACCGTCATTTACAGTGAGCAAAAGGTTCAAATCTGCTATATGTATTTTTAATGACTCTTACCAAATAAAAGTTCTGTTTTAACCTTTAACGCGAAACGAGACGGAGGTATGTATCTCTACTTTGTACAAACTAATACTTTGACATATCATTAATCAGCTGTTTCCGATTTATATTGATGAGGTGCTGGTCAACGTAGTTTTCATCTTATAACTGCGTTTCAGATAAATACTCACATTTTTCTGTTCCTACTGGAATATTTCCTATTTCTCCGCTAATATTTGCAATTTGTCTAGTGAGGACATTGAACTGATCTTTAATCGTCGTCAGTTCCAAAGAATTATTAGCGATTTTCCTAGTTTTCTCAGAGGCATTTTGAAGCAAACCAACTAGTTCTTGTGAGATATAATTCAAGTCCATACTATTGTTGTGCAACTGCATGTCAAGTTTTTCAATGTCTTTATTAACAACGTCACAGACGTTCGTTAGATTATCGAGCTCCATTTTGACATTTGAGTACATATCCTCCAGCTGCCCACGTATATCGCGTTCACTTTGCAAAATGTTTGTTACATTATCGAGCTCCATTTTGACATTTGAGTACATATCATCCAGCTGCCCACGTATATCGCGTTCACTTTGCAAAATGTTTGTTACATTATCAAGTTCCATTTTGACACTTGTGTACATATCCTCCAGTTGCTTACGATCGCTGCGTTCTTTCAAAAGTTCTTTCGTAACTTCGTTATGAAACTGGTCCATCTGATTGAACTTATCTTCCATAATATTCAATCGATCTTCTAACTTGAATCTTAGTCTTTTCTCTTCCACAATTAGTGTCATTAAATCTTGAATGCTCTGACTGCTTGATGAATGACTACTAGTATTCTGATTTGAAGTCGTGTTTGAACCAAATTCATTTTTGACCAAGAATGCAAGAGACATTTCCAGTGTAATCAAAGAAAATACAAAACTTGATAATAAATACATAATTATTTTCTTGTTTTGTCGCGTTGATATCCCCGATCTACAACATTACATACGATAATGACGAATGTCATTTTAGTATAGTTTGATAAAGACTTTTGCGTAACTGAAGGCCAAGTAAAATACATATCCAAGAATCGTTAGGTTCCCGAACGTCAGTTAGAAATATTGCTGTTAATGTAATGTGCTGACCAGATTGGTTGCGAAGAAAATTTTGTAGTAACGACGCAGAATCTAACTTGAGGTGAAATGGATTATGTGGGTTGTGTGTTTGATATACAATAGTCACTGTAGCAAGAACTTTTTACCAATAAACAGGGTTCTCAAACATCTAGCAGTCAAACTTCACTTATAAAATTCAAGTCGTGGTATTGTTTTCTGAAAATCCCGTTGTGTACTAATACCACTAATTACGGAATCATCTTTTAATATCTTATCACAGCTCATCAGCCGATTATCAAAGCACGGTATGATAGCTAGAGAGGCGATGATAATATATGTAAAATAGTAATGATGATATAATTGCTATTCATGTTATCCCACTATCGCTTTCCTACCATTCTATCTTCTTACTGTCCCGACATCTTACCATAGCTTTCATATTATCCTATCATCCTACCACCCCACTATTCTACCATCGCGTTTTATAACTACGGGGGGATATTTAACATGATATGGTTGATATCTATATAGATAAATTGATAGTAGAGTGGTAGGATAGTATGAAAACGACAGCAGGATGTCAGGATGGTACGATATCTGGATGATAGGTTAGCGATAAAAGGATGGTCGGATGGCGATAGAAGGGTGACAATATGTTAACCTATCAACCTGCAATCGCTGTCCCACCAGGTATACAGACAATGCATAATGACGGATTCAAATAGTCCTTAATTGTTTTTTTTTTTTATTTATTTTTTTTTATTTATTTATTTATTGTTGGTGGGGGTGGTGGTGTGTATAGAGCTATTTTCCTAGTTTTCTTTGCGATTTTTTAGCTGAAACCACATGAAAGATCTTTGTTTGACATGTATATAGCATTTTAGCAATGAAATAAAAACATGGCAGAGTTTGTCATGAAAACTTAGGTCATACATCACCACTATAATTTGGGTTAATTTTCTGTTTGAGTGTTTGACTGAAAATATTTTTCGTGCATCAAACATGATCCCAACTTTTCTTTTGATTTTTATTCAGCACTGACAATATTCTTCAAGAAAATGTAAGTTACGGACATTTAAAATGGGTTTTGATGTGTGCTGCAGCCATTGGAAATATGTCAATTTTATATGCA
The DNA here is from genome assembly GCF_021730395.1 of Mercenaria mercenaria. NCBI lineage: Eukaryota > Metazoa > Mollusca > Bivalvia > Venerida > Veneridae > Mercenaria > Mercenaria mercenaria. The sequence continues at coordinate 40,184,264 of NC_069378.1, forward strand.
ATAAAGAAGAGCACCTATTTAGTGTGTGGTAATCACCATCATTTAGTAATCGCTTTTCTACTATCCTACCATCCTGCTATCTAATAACCATCGATCTTTGACAATAGGGTGGTGCGCTTTGGTAGGATATGAAGAAAACAGGTTCCCATAATTAATACATTAAAGCTATTTAATTAATGTGTTGAAATAACATGTTTCTTTATCTCTGGGCTAACGATGCTGTGTCGTGCGTATATCAAACAACATAATACTAGTGCTTGTACTTTATTTCGGGTACTAGTATGTAATTAAAAAGTAGAAAATAATTAAAAACATTATTAACGGATCCTGTGGGCCAATAAACGAACCGCAGGTTTTTAAAAGCTGTGACTCCTTATATCGTGGGAACTGTTGTACCCACTTCAAAGAAGATTGTGTACAAAATTAGTAACATAGCTCGACTCTCTGGTACCTGAACATCATTCAAATCGTCTTCAATTGATAAAACTTAACAAGTAGAAATTTATCAAACATTAAAACACTAGACCTATGCACCTTTAATTTACATACTGTGTACTAAAGTTGTTAAATACAGATAAGACCTCTTCTATAGGAATCTAGCCTAATATTCTCGAACATTGCAGGCACGTTTTGGGACAAATCTTCCTTTCAATTCTAACGTCTTGCAGAAGGTAGTTGATGCGCGTCTGGAGCGGCATCAACATGCAAACAACTGTGTAGACGGATCCTTTAGTCTATTGAGCAAATATATTTATCAAAATTGTAGGTAATTCAAGCGTTTCATAGTTGCAGTTATGATACGGCTTATCAGAACGAAATGTACGCGCATTTGTAATAAGAATATATTGAAAAAGGTTGTTGGGTCTTAAACACTGAGGAATTGCATTGCTATGAATAATGCTTGACTTGCGTGTAACATCTATTGCCCGCCAACAGTCCATACTGAGAGTATGTTTACTATACCATGTACGTGTACGTAATTTACAAAAATGTTAAAGAAGTTTTAAGTACACGTTAAAGCATAGCAAAAGGTCCCTCTAGGTCAGATCTATATAAATAAATAATGACCATCTTGTAAAATTTTGGTTGCAATGTCTGTTTTATACCGCCAAAAATGTCAGGTAAGTATTTACACTAGTTATTTAGCATAAACTGTAAAATGCAACAACAAATCAAATCTGTTACCACTTTCAGTTGAGTAAATACGGCAATAAGACATTGATTACGATTCGATGCGTGAATTTGCTGCGCCTAGTTAGAGGGTCGCAATGGGGTTTGTTTTCACATATTAACCATGCATTTGAAGGTAACGATAATATTAAGTTGTTTACATGTAAATTTGCTGATACATGTCTATCTGGTCGACTGAATGTACATATGTTATGTTCTTCAAGAATGGAGGAAATGAAAGAATCAATCAATCATCATCGGGTTTAGTAAGATGTAATCCTTCACGGAACGCGTTCAGTCATGCAGGGACGCCTCAGTTAGGAAATTTAGGAAATTTAACGTCAGAGGTTATTTCTAAAGTCATGGAGTTTGATTGGTCAGCTTGTAATGACAACAGATTTCGATATCTCAGTAGCTCAGTCAAGTGTGACTTACTGAATTAAAGTGTTCCTTCTCAAGTTGAAAGGTTGATAAATCTTTTACTATTTTATAACAAGAGTTGCATACATATATATATATAATTCAAAGACTATCACAAACATAGGCAAAATAGTATATATTTGTTTATTATTGTCTCATCCATTTACATACATTACATAAAACAATACATAAAACCTTACATAAAATTGACTATAACAAGACATGCAAATGGCCGTTCTAACATAGAACTACAAGAGACATATCACAGAAAATTTTAACTTATCACATTTGTCATTTCATCACTTAACCAAAAGCACATACTCTGTCACAACTGGGAGCATTCCACTGTGGAGCAAGGGAGACAATCGTAAATTTTTAGATCATGACCCTCATCCCCACTCCAGAGGAAAGTACCACACTACCAAGAGAACCTTTTTATTTGTGATTTAGCCTGTGCTTAAGATCAAGCATCAATGAACTTTCACCGTGCTATTTACATTTATATGATTAAAGGTGGATAATCAGATTTTGGCCATGTAACGGATTTGTTTGAAACTTTAATGTCTGATCATTTACACCCATTTATGTTCTCTTAACGCTTAATACAAGTTAAGATTTTCACTGGAGGTATTTTTAAAATTTAATTTTCCTATCCTGGTTGCCCAACCAAGATGGAGTTAATTTATCATAAGTATAAATTTGATAAACATACTTTGCCTAAGGAAAGGTATAAATATTAGACATATTGTAATGTATTTGTAAAATATTTGCATTAACAATTATGTATTTAGTTGTTATTCATTAGAAACGCAAGTTTGAAAAAAATATTATTATCTCCCTTTGTCTATCTTGGTTGCGCAACCAAGATAGATTGGAAATAAACGAATTCAGAACATACACACAGATTTAAAGCTTGCCTTTTGGTTAGAATTGTTAAATACTTAATCATATAGTTCATAATAGTTCATCGTATTAACTTTTAAACTTTGCAATGAGAAGTCCCAGGGCACGGCCAGCACTTTGAGATATGATTCCTAAACTAAACTTTATATTCACATGAATAATGAAATGGGGAATAAAACACACTGTAAGATTAATAGTTTATAACTACACATGATATGTACACATTTAAAACTAAAGTTATATCAATCTGATAGGCAGTTACACACAAAAAAACCCCCAAAGATTGATGATATGCCTATACAAACATATTTGGGTATGTTATAGAATCGGTGAATAGAACTGTTTCTTTATTTATATGTAGTTAATTAAAATGCATAAAATACACACTAAACAGTCGTAACAAACTTCAGTCAATTATGTATGCTATCTGTAATCAACTCAATTATATATAAACAAAACAGAGTATTTTCACCATTACACGCACGTGATACTCTGTATCATTCATGTCATGTGAAAGTTTCAGTCAGATTGCCCAAGTAACACCAGAGTTATGGCCCTTAGAAGCTATAATGTGGTTGTGCATACACAAATTCGTACGGATTTCTATTGTAACTTCAGAGTTATTGCCGTTTAATTGTCTGAAAATCCACATATTTGTACATAACAAACTTACCATTTGGCAGAATTTCATTAAATTTCTTTCATTTCTTTTCACTGAACATTTATCATTAACATGTGAAGTTGTTCACCCACACCTGGTCACCCACTTGCCTTGGTCACACCCCCTCCCCCTCCCAACCCCCCTCTCCTCCCCTATTTTTTTTTCATGCCTTATTTTAGATTTTTTTCAAACCTTCCATGAATATTTATCAACATGCAAGTTGTACCATTTCCCCACCTCGCATTTCAATTAACTGCATTTAATTTTAAAAGCTAAGCTTATTACAGTAAGCATATCCCATTCAAAATAAATTCTTTAGTCAGGTTTAAAGTATCATACATTTATTATGTACTCTTTAATTAAACATTTGTTTTCTGTTACACTGATTTTGACTAATGAAATTATTTGCTTCTTATTAACATCCTTAACTTTTTGCCGGATATATTTTTTCGCCATTCCTCACCACAAACCCTTTTGGCGGGGGATACCAATTCATCGAATTTGCTTGTTTACATATAGAAAGCGTGTGCATATCTACACTTAGAGTCATTTCACATTAAGGTTCTCTTAAAATCCTCCTGTTTTAATTCACAACACTTGTCAATATAGTTCATATCTGACTTTTTTCATACAACTTCAGTTTTGTAGAGTTGATAAGGACACGGATCTTTCTTTGTTAGAGCCTGTTTGTACAAAGTTGTTCAGTGCAGTCAGAATGTAGGCGAAATAAGACATTATTTTTAGAAAAAAAGAACACTTATAAAATTGAAATAATATTTGGAGTTACAAATGTTTCCCCTATTTCATTATGGCTATGTTAAATAAATGTGAACTGAAATGAATGATTTTTCTATGACAATAAGTTGATGAAAAGATATTTTTGTGCGGGAAAAGATGAAAAATGTACTGTGAAAAGACCCCCCGCCCTATAAAATGGGGGTGTACTATTATGAGTGTCCGTTCATTTTGCAAACAAAGACAGCTGTAACAAAGACCAAAAAATAATTTTTGAGTAAATTGAATTGTCACAGGTATAAAAGATGCGTGTTGCCTTCATTGATAACAAACATGGACTATGGAACGCAACGTCCGATCATGTTCAATCGAGACTATTCATGCATTGTGAAAAAGACCGAACAGGCATCAATTGTGTCAATGATAGCATGCTGGGATAATCATTAAAGCTGACACACTCTTCAGACATATTCATGGAACTAAAGTGAGTTTCTCTCACTAAATGAGAGACCCATCACACTTGTACACTATATAGCTTGTACATGACTCAGTAATATGACATCGCAATGCATTTAACTCAGTAAATTGATCGCAAATGTGACATTTCAAAATTCCTAGATCAAGCACAGTATTATATGATAGGTTCATTCGTCATACTTATGACTTCTCATATGAAGTTGTTTACATATTTTCTCTAAAAACTTGAATTTATACAATCTTGAAAGATGACGGCATGTAGGGGAATTATCTCCCTTATGTGCTTTACAACTATTAGAGGTTGCACAATCATCACCATATTTGAATAGTTCTCAATCTATTTCACAAAAAGCAGTATATAATTCAAGATGTAAAATAATTTTGCAACTACTGATATATATTGGAAGATGAGAATAAGCCGAAAAACAGAACTTTATTAATAACTCCCATTTCACTGTTAAACACAGCAATTAGAATATGGCAATCTCTCAGACAGCACTCAATCTATATAAATGCATTCATTACTCTTTCTGGCACTTGCTCATGATTTGACATTCAGAATCTAAACAAGTTACACTATAAATTACAAAGACACTGTTTAAGCATTTATTATTATATCAAAATTAGGTCTGGATTTTAGGATGTAACCATACGATATTTCAGTGACAGAATACGAGACTTCCATCAGTGTCATACCATTCAGCATTGCAGCCACCACAATAGTTCGAACTGAAAAAAAAATGTAATGCAATTATTAGCTAGTGTCTGTTCACCACTTACGCACCAGTAGAAAGGGAGGGGAAAAACATTCGATAAAAAAGCTATGGCTGGTAATGAAAAAATATTGTGTACATCTATTAATATTTGAGAAGCGGAATTTGTGTACGTGCGTGCGTCCGTGTGTGTGTTTAATTGCCTGTTATTTGAATATCCAATTTCAACATTGAAATTAAAATTATACATACACGCATTTTGCGTTTGGATATCCGGCACAGCCATGTTGCATGGGTATCATACATGGGTCAACGAAACAATTCACAAGACCAAGACCTCCCGGGCACCCATGTTGAATGGACGCCAAATGAACACCTGCAATAGAGGAAGGTAGATACAACTGAAGTATAAGATCACAGAACATGTGCCTTTGCTTTAAATACTATCATGTCGGCCAGTAACACACGTAATTTCCCGGTCTGTAGCCATTCATATTCATTCTCGCATCTTCTTTTCCTCGTGGAATTTTCAGTTCAACGGTTAACCTTTACAAGCTAGGATATGTCTAGAAAAAACTGCACAGTATGAAGTTATTTATTCTTAATATATGACATAGAATTTGACTAACAGAGGCAATAATAAAATGACACTAACCTGCAAATAAAGAAATAACGAGGAAAGAAAGAAAGACTTTCATTGTCGATTATTGTTTTCTTCAGCTTAGACAGACACTTCCAATTGTTATCGTGGCACTAATACTGATAAGAATAAATGTACGTAACAATGTATATATGGAAAATGGGAACGTCAAACTTATTGAAATATGGCAAGTTCAATGTTATGAAAATACCTAATCAACTTTCTACATAATTTTTCATACAAGTTTTAAGAAACAATATTGAGAATGTTCAAGAAGCATTTGTCAAGTCTATTTTTATCCTAAATGGTTTAAACGATTTTTTCTTAGTACATAGGGATGAAAGAATAGCTTGCAAAGAAAACAAAACAAGTATAGATAAAACCTTTTTATCTGTATAAAATTCCAACTCTTGTCATAAGACCTTAAATATCGCCCATCACCACCACCGTACGTTGAGTTTTGAGGCACCACCACCGTACGTTGAGTTTTGAGGCTCCACCACCGTACGCTAGAAAATTAACAAGGAATTTCACCTTTAGTTGATTGACCAATAAGAAGTAGCGTTACATATTCTTTAGTCACGTGACTTCAGGTGTGGGACGCAAACCGCGTCAGATCGATGTAAACAGGTGAGAATATTTCTCATATTCATTGTTTATGTTATGTTTAAGCAGTCAGTTTCCACGTGAATGGTGAATGTAAAAGCACAGCATTTTGTCGAAAATAATTTTGCTGTGAATACAATCAGTAATGACTAAAGTAAACACAGAGCCAAATGTCATTAGGAAAATGGCCGACTTCCTCAAACAGGAAATGAGAGATTTTTGGTAATAAATAGTGAAAATCTGACTGTCATGCTTTCAAAACCACAAATATCACAAAATTATAATATTATGTGGTGGTAGTACATATACAGACCACTTCCAGCAGCGTTTTTGTTAATTCCTTGAGACTTGTTTCGGGTGTCCAGGCCTTGGCAGTGACTACGGATTTTTATTTTGGAAGTATCGTATATATCTAGCAGTTCGGTCCTGTGTTCTAGCCATCCCGTAACCAGACACCTAGCCTATCTGGGCCCCTATCTGCGTTGGGTTTTCTTGCCATCCAGTAATCAGTTTATTCAGAGTACTGTACTCAATTTAAATTATCATATTTTGTTTGGTAGTGCTTAGCGGTCTGGTAATCAGTATGAATGGCAGTGGCTAGGGATTGGGTCTTGAGGTCCGGTTACCGAACCCCTAGCCACTTCCAATATGAATACTGAGAACGGTATTTACAAAGAGGAGACTATTTTATCTTTAAAATCGGGAGATGATTTCAATTGTTTGCTCTCGTATTTATCTTATCGTTTTAAATACATTGTAAGTGACAGGAAACAAGTAGAATCTGTTTATAATTCTTCGCAAGTGCGATAAGTAATAAATTATAAAGCAATTTATACACCATAATCTGGAGAGGTAAAAGAGTGTTTATATATAAAGAGAGCTTTAATTATAACTTAATAGGAGAGATCGTGTTTGTACACAAATCCGTTGTATATTCTATTTTTAGAACGGATAAGACAAAGGTCGGGTGGGCAGACGCCGAGCGTCCATGCTTTTTTTGTTAACAGTGATGTTTTTCTAACGGCTTAAACTTTCTTTAAATACAAATAATATCAATAATTTTTTGATCAATGGAAAGGATATAAAACAAGCAATTTATTGATAACTTTTAATCATTATTTCGAAATAAAATGGATTAATTATGAACGCTTAACTTACAGTGTTTTTTCTAAAAGTTTGGAGCATCGCTACGCCGCTATTAAAATCATATGTCATTTAAAACGGTTATTCATTTTCAAAAGATATTTGAATAAGAAAATATGAAAATCGTAAGCATTTCAAAACTTTTTGAATTTTTAAAATCCATAAATGAACAAAGAAGTTGTTAAAAATTGAAAATTCCGATCCCATACACAAACGATGTAAAAATAGTTTGTTTTACCCACCACCAGATAAACAGGTGTTGATGCGTGACGTCAGGGCGATCACTCCTATATGTTTTGATATTATATAACTTTACTAGTACCAGTATTCCTTGTAAACGATACTTGTTGTTCATCAGTATGACACTGTTATTTTTTGTCTATAGAAAGTGTTGTATTCAGAAGACCAAGCAAGCAGCTAAACATTCACCAAGATGCCGGCAGCCTCACACACTGAGGATGAAACTGGATTAGGTAACTTAAGGCTTCAGAGCCATCTACCGCTTTTTGATCACCTATATAGATACTGGTTGATGAGATAACGTTAGGACATAGTTAACATAAATTTAGACACTTCATTTTACTTTTGAATCAGTATTTTCTTTGTTTAAATCAAGCACACAGTTAACTATATTATTAATCATAATAATTATACGTGCCAAATCTATGTCTGCTAAATATCTGTTAAAACTTGTTCAATATCACTTTATCAGACTAAAAAAGACAGTAAGCTTATCTTTTTATAAAGATCTCAAGTGAAGAGTGTGTGAGAAAAAAATGTTTTTGATTATATTTATAGTTCAATTGTAACAGTATGAGAAATGAAAATATGTTCAAATTTTCAGTGGCAGTAAGAACTTTACAGAACAATCTAGATCGACTGCAAGATGCGGCTGATGCTCCAGACAATGAGATCAATTTTCTCAGCAAATTCTTGTCTAACCCACTCTTACAGTCCATTGTAGAGGTATGTCTGACCCACTCTTACAGTCTGTTGTAGAGGTATGTCTGAGCCACTCTTACAGACTATTGTAGAGGTATTTAGTTTCAAGTGTAAGTCCCTCCTACAGTCTTATCATAGAGGCATGTAGTTTAATATGTAGCTTCCCTCTTATTGTCATCTTAGAGGTATGTGGTTTCACTAATAAGATTTTTAAACTAAAAACATGATTTATTTAAATATTTTACTGTTTTTTGTTTACCAGGAGAACATTTTGCATACTAATCTTAAGATGTAATTTTAAGGAATACCAGTAAGACATAACAGATGCAAATATACTAAAATAGTAAATAAAGCATTGTAAATTTCTTACTATGTATTCATTTGAAATTATCGGACCCTTAAACTTTAAACGAATTGTATTTGAAAAACTTACCCATTCAAGATGATAATTTTTACACTGCATTTATTTGCTACAGAAGACAAATAAAACTAGCTTTTCAGTATAAATACATGCATATTAACCTTCCTAAGACATGCACACTATACACAATGATACAGGAGAAAGAATGACACAAGTTCCCATTTAGAACTGACATTTAAAAAAATGTTATCATAATTTGAATTTTCCTCTCTTAGTATGTCATTTAAATTAAATATGATTATTATCCCCCGCCGATGAAATCAGGAGGCGGGTATTGAAATGGCATTTCCGTGCATCTGCAGCCATTTCTCAGTAACTAGCAGGTAGAATTTCATAAAACTTGAAATAAACATGAACCAACATACTGTGATAATGCCCGTCAAGTTTTTTTTGGATTGGTCAATTTCCCTTAGAGTTATTGCCATTGGTTTAATGAAAAATCCATGTCTGCAGCCATTTCTCAGTAACAAGCTGGTAGAGTTTCATGTCTCTTGAAATAAATATGAACCAACATACTTCGATGATGCCCGTCATTTTTAGCTCACATGTCAGTTTGTGACAAGGTGAGCTTTTGTGATCACGCAGCGTCCGTCGTCCGTCCGTCCGTGCATGCGTAAACTTTTGCTTGTGACCACTCTAAGGTCACATTTTTCATGGAACCTTTATGAAAATTGGTCAGAATGTTCATCTTGATGATATCTAGGTCAAGTTCGAACTGGGTCATGTGCGATCCAAAACTAGGTCAGTAGGTCTAAAAATAGAAAAACATTGTGATCTCTCTAGAGGCCATACTTTTCAATGGATCTTCATGAAAGTTGGTCAGAATGTTCACCTGGATGATATCTAGGTCAAGTTTGAAACTGGGTCATGTGCCTTCAAAAACTAGGTCAGTAGGTCAGATAATAAAAAGACCTTGTGACCTCTCTAGAGGCCATATTTTTCATGGGATCTATATGAAAGTTAGTCTGAATGTTCATCTTGATGATATCTAGGTCAAGTTCGAAACTGGGTCATCTGCGGTCAAAAACTAGGTCAGTAGGTCTAAAAATAGAAAAACCTTGTGACCTCTCTTAGTGTTATTTCTAGAGTTCAAAAAGGGCAGGGTGCTGTCTTAAAGGGGCAGGGTGCTGTCCGAAAGGGGCAGGGTGCTCTATTAGACGTGAAAGTTACCATAGCAGTAGTTAAATTTCTATATGTCTATAGTTGATATGTATTCCATTTATGTTTATTGCACACTTAAAAGAAATGTCACAGAATAAAGTGGTAAATCTTCCCAAAACCAGTAACATAGTTTAAAAAGACATTTTACTTACTTCAAGTTTAGGTTAAACCATTAAAGCCTTTCTCTTAAAAAATGTCACCAAGAAGGGCCTTAATATAAGCTTAATCTTGAAACCAAGATCATGTTGTAAACAAAATAGTAAAAGGCCTGTTTCAGGTCACATTGTAAACTAATAAATATCAAAAGTCATGTTGTATTGATCAGGTCTTTCATCAATGTTTCATTAACAGAAAAGTGCTATTACAGTCAGGTTAAAGTTTACTAAAACGCATATCCAAAATATACCATCCAGATACTGGTACACTTTCGGAATGTTGTCTGGAAGTAGCTTTTACTCAGTTTACATGACCCACTAGGGTAAACCGAAGATAGTTCCTCAAATTCTGATGTTTTTCATCATAAAAAATACACCGACAGTCAGCTTTTTTGAAGGAAATATGGAAAAATTGCATATGACATCGGGAGTAATAAGACTCAAGAACGGACATTCTAAACTTTCATTTGCTTTCGATATTCATTAAAATTTGAGCATTTTCTAGTTGAAATTACAGTAGAATTAAACTGCATTGATATATACTTGTTATTATACTAAACACGGTCTAATTTAAATTTTGCACAAAATAATCTAGGACACTTTTCACGTGCTCGGTAATCAGCTGGCTGCTTACGAACGCCTTTTTGACATAACACGGGATCCATTCTCTTTATCAATTAGTTTTAACACTTCGCTGATTCTCATTACCTGTGTGCACTCACCGTGACATAATTTGCTGATAAAAAAATCGTCGAGGCATGTCAACAGGGAAATTAGCGGGTTTAGCAGAAGATCAAAGGCAAGAGGGCAGCGCGTGGCGGCAGTAAAAAAGGGCAGGGCGGGGCGCCCCGCTGTGTCGCTCTAGAAATAACACTACTCTCTAGAAGCCATACTTGTGAATGGATCTTCATGAAAATTGGTCAGAATGTTTACCTTGATGATATCTAGGTCAAGTTTAAAACTAGGTTACGTGCCATCAATAACTAGGGCAGTAGGTCAATTAATACAAAACCCTTGTGACGTCTCTAGAGGCCATATTTTTCATGGGATCTGTATGAAAGTTGGTCTGAATATTCATCTTGATGATATCTAGGTCAAGTTCGAAACTGGGTCAACTGTGGTCAAAAACTAGGTCAGTAGGTCTAAAAATAGAAAAACCTTGTGACCTCTGTAGAGGCCATACTTTTGAATGGATCTTCATCAAAATTAGTCAGAATGTTCACCTGGATGATATCTAGGTCAGATTCGAAACTGGGTCACGTGTCTTCAATAACTAGGTCAGTAGGTCAAATAATAAAAAAACCTTGTGACCTCTAGAGGCCATATTTTTCAATGGATCTTCATGAAAATTGGTCAGAATTTTTATCTTGATGATATCTAGGTCAGATTCAAAACTGGGTCATATGAGCTCAAAAACTAGGTCACTGTGTCAAATAATAGAAAAAACGTCATACTCAGTTCAAAACTGGGTCATGTGGGGACAGGTGAGCGAATCAGGACCATCATGGTCCTCTTGTTTTTTTAATTGGTCAATTTTGCCCGTTAATTGTTTAAAAATTCACAGATTTGTACATAACAAACCAACCAATTGGTAGAATTTCATTAAAATTCTTTCATTATTTTCCATGAACATTTATTATAAACATGTGAAGTTGTGTACCCACACCTGGTCACCACCTTGCGTTGGTCCCCCCTTCTCCCCCTCCCCCCACCACCAAAAAATGTTTTTCATTCCTTTTTAAAATTTTTTTTTTCAAACCTTCCATGAATATTTATCAACATGCAAAGTTGTACCGTTTCCCCACCTACCTCCTCCACCCAGTCATACCCACCACCCCGATCATGCATCCCCCCCACCCTTTTTATTTTTTTTTTCATTTTCCATCATTATTTATAATCAACATTTGAAGTTTTGTACCCTCACCCAGTCACCCCCGCTGCCCCCCCCCCCCCCCCCCCCCCCCAAAAAAAAAAAGGCATTCATTTTCTGTTAAATTGGTTTTGACTAATGAAATTATTTGCTTCTTAGTAACATCCTTAACTTTTTGTCGGATATTTTTTTTTGCCATTCCTCACCACAAGCCCTTTCGGCGGGGGATACCAATTCATCAAATTTGCATGTTTTAAATAAGTATTTTGATCATTATTTTCAGACACAAGACAAACTGGAAGATCAGCCAGAGGTACCAGCAAACATACATGCAGGGAAGTTAGTGACAGATGTATACAATGCTCTAGGGGACCTGATCAGCACAGACAGAACTGCTGATGAGCTTGATAGACTTCTCTCAGACAGGCATTTCAAGGTAAACATTGTCAGACAGGTATTTCAAGGTAAAAATTGTCAGACAGGCATTTCAAGGTAAAACATTGTTAGACAGGCATTTCAAGGTAAAACATTGTCAAACAGGCTTTCCAGGGTAAAACATTGTCAGACAGGCTTTCCAAGGTAAAACATTGTCAGACAGGCATTTCAAGGTAAAACATTGTCAGACAGGCATTTCAAGGTAAAACATTGTCAGCATTTCAAAGTAAACATTATCAGACAGGCATTTCAAGGTTAGGTAAAACATTGTCAGACAGGCATTAAGGTAAAACATTGTCAGACAAGCATTTCAAGGTAAAACATTGTCAGACAGGCATTTCAAAGTAAACATTGTCAGACAGGCATTTTAAGGTTAGGTAAAACATTGTCAGACAGGCATTAAGGTAAAACATTGTCAGACAGGCATTTCAAGGTAAAGCATCGTCAGACAGGCATTTCAGAGTAAAACATTGTCAGACAGGCATTTCAATGTAAAACATTGTCAGAGAGGCATTAAGGTAAAATATGGTCAGACATGCATTTCAAGGTTAGGTAAAACATTGTCAGACAGGCATTTCAAGGTAAAACATTGTCAGACAGGCATTTCAAGGTAAACATTGTCAGACAGGCATTTCAAGGTAAAACATTGTCAGACAGGCTTTAAGGTAAAACAAAGTTACACTAAAGTGTTTGTTTTATTTTAGTGTAAATCATTTTTGAAAGGGAAAATCATTTTGACTTTCTGAATCATATCTTTAAATTCCAAGCTCCAGGCATATAGACAGTTGGTAACCATTTTTTAACAAGCTAGTGGCTGACAAACTAGCTTCATCAGGATGGTTTAAGTTGGATTTTAACCTTTGAAGTTTCTAAGAGAGATGCCTTTACCACCTGGCCAAAGTGTACAGTTAATATACATCTTAATATTCATGAAGATTATAAGAGTAGTGTTGATGATCTGAAATAGTTTTTATCTGTAATTCAAAGTTGACAGAGTAGCAAGCTCTGTACAACCATGCAGTTTGGACAAGTAAAATTTTACATATTAATTAGACACAGATACCTCAGTGGTAAGATTAAGATATGTCATCTATATGTTATACATTGAAAGGTGTTTGTCCTTATACATATATAGTTATATATTCCAATTTATTTTATTTTCAGGCTGTGTTAGATGCCCATGATGACATTATTGACAGGAATTTTGAAGAGATTCCAGCTGTCGAAGACCAACCTATCTTCCAGGAGACTGATCAGGGTGTATTTAACACTGTGAATGACCAGATTAGACTGGTCGGTATTATGAAGAGTGATACTGAACCATTGGTGAGTACAGGCTGTATTTCAAGGTTGAGAACCTTTATACACATAGGAGGAATAGAGAACCATTGTTGTCAGTAGGTTTTAGAGGGAATTTTAAAAGGGTTAAAAAATCATGGTTTTGAATCACTGGGTTATTATTAGAGAGATATTTTGTTACGCAAAGAACTACAAAACCATAAATTGGTAAAAAATAATAGGTACACACTGACCAAAACATCTGGCCAATTTGTTGTTCAGTAGTTAGTATTTCATAGGTACCTTTCAAGTCTATGATTGATATGGTCATAATGTGCCTATAGATGTTATTCTTCTGAAAAAAGATTTCAGAATTTCTGAGTTTTAACTGATCTGTAAAATTTTTAGAAATTGAATTTAACACTCTTCATAACATAGAATATTATGTTCTTGTTTAAAATATAAAAAATGCTTTACAGTTTCTTTTGTTGATGTGTTAGGGAATCACAGTGAAAATAGATGAGACTGGAGACCTCACCATTGCCAGAATTATGGCAGGCAGCATGAGCGATAAATTAGGTATGTAATGATAACCTGTTCATTTTTTTTGGATTGAGAACTTTATACGACAAACCATTTTATACCACTAGGTTTTTATGCCCCCAAAGGGAGGCATATTAGTTTTCAACTGTCTGTTTGTTTGTTCGTTGGTTCATTCGTCACAACATTAACTTTTTGCATGAAGGCACTTTACTCGCGAACCACTGCACCCAGGACCTTTAAACTTCACATGCTGATAGTACTTATTGAGTACACGGCCCCTACTTACTTTGGGGTCACCAGGTCAAAGGCCAAGGTCACCAGGTCAAAGTTCAAGGTGCTGCGGGGGCATTTGTCACCATTAGTGACAGCTCTTGTTTTATAAGTGAACCATGATTGCTTATTCCTAGTGAAAATACAGGTCTTTGTTATCATAATTGCTAGATTTGATTTATTACAAGCCTGCTTGTTTAAATCTGTCAATAGTATAAACAGCCTAGGAAAACCTAGCAAGAGGTTAACAAGACTTTGCGAGTTGGATGCCTCAGGGAGGCTTATACATATCTTTGATGAATTAGCTAGACAGTAGTGTTAACTATATATCGTTTGTTTCAATATTATTTGTGGAAAATAAGCAAAAACTAAATCAAGGAATACTTTTACATTAATTTTTCACATTTTATGATTAAGTTTCAAATACTGATGAAAAAATACAGTTTTAGCAAAAACTTTGAAACCAAACAGACATTGGATTTAAGATTTTGCCACAAAAATAAAATAGCAGGTTTCCAAAAAAAAAAGATACTTGCGTTAAATCATTTAATTATTTTTGTAGGACTATTGCATGTTGGAGATATCATCAAAGAAGTGAACGGCATTCCAGTATTCACCCCACAGCAGTTGATGGATATCATTAGGAATGCAGATAGAAGTATCACACTGAAAATTGTACCCACATACATTGAACAACATCATACATCACAGGTAGGTGTGAAGATGGAGTAATATTTTTAGCCAGTTTAGATACACACGCACTTCATGTAAAGTTGAAAAGATAGAGTATTTGAGGAGATGTGGACTCCATGGCCAAGTGTGTAAGGTGGTCGACTTGGAATCACTTGATCTGATTAGTGTGGGTTCAAACCCCAACTTTGGATGTAAAATTATGTAAGGAAGCCATCCAGCTGGCTGGTGATTCTATCCAGATTCCCTCTTGTACCCGAAATAATGCCTCCAGGGCACCTGGGGTCTTTCTCCACCATGAAAAGCTTATAGGCCGCCATATAATCGAAATTGTGAGATATCATTTAACATCCAACAAAAACAAATAGATCAAAAAGAGACAGACATAAAGATTCTGTTGAGTCACAGCTTTTTAACATATTCTTTTTTCAGTGTAATTTTAGGTAGAAATTCTAGCAATATTATCATGTATTTAGTGCAGTCTCATTTTGGTTGGCTCAGTAGCAGAGTTCAGAATTACTAACGTTGGAGCTTTGTGCTCAAATGGTAATAGAAATATTTGACACAAGAATTTTAATCATTTGATCTTATACTGTTTGAGTAACTTAGTGTTGACTCATTATTAAATCAATCAGAGGTAATTGGCAATGATATTTTGGTGGTTTGTTTCAGATGTTCCTTAAAGCTCATTTCAACTATAATCCACAAAATGACCGCCTCATTCCGAGTAAGGAGGCGGGCTTGGCATTCCAGGACGGCGATATTCTACACATATATAATCATGATGATCCTAATTGGTGGCAGGTAGGTGAGACTTTATACTCTTGGAAAGGTCTTAATACTAATAGTGTATATCTCTGAACCTGATTTTCAGGTTTGACTTTGGAAAAAAATGTCCACATTCCAGGAAAACATATTTTGTGTATGTATGTCATATCTAGTGAGTAGGCTTTCCAGCTGGTGGCATTCTGTCTGGTACCTGGCTGGATCTGAATGTACTAAAGGGCATTGCTGAGCAAATCAACAGTATAGTTTCAATATAAAGCTAGCCGTGGGTGCAACTTCCAGCTTGATGAACCTTTTATATGGACTGAAGCAAATGGCCAGTCTGCCATCTTTTAAATATATAAATGGGGGAATTGTGTATTTTATGTTTCGGTGAAATAATTTTGTGTTTACTTACCATTATATCTGCCATGTATTGTAGGCACAAATTATAGGCGATGAAACAAATCGTGTTGGTCTCATTCCATCCAAGAACCTTGAAGAAAACCGAAAAGCTTTCGTCAGATCAGATATGGATTATTCAAAAAGTAGTTTATGTAAGTGTAACTTTAAGTATGATATATTTGATGGATATTTGTTGTAAGAATGAACATGCTGCCTCTTAATATTCACTACTTTGTTCAAGTCAAAAATCTTAATATTCACTACTTTATTCAAGTCAAGAACCTTAATATTCACTACTTTATTCAAGTCAAGAACCTTAATATTCACTACTTTGTTCAAGTCAAGAATCTTAATATTCACTACTTTGTTCAAGTCAAGAATCTTAATATTCACTACTTTGTTCAAGTCAAGAATCTCAATATTCACTACTTTGTTCAAGTCAAGAATCTAAATATTCACTACTTTGTTCATACTTTGTTCAAGTCAAAAATCTTAATATTCACTACTTTATTCAAGTCAAGAACCTTAATATTCACTACTTTGTTCAAGTCAAGAATCTCAATATTCACTACTTTGTTCAAGTCAAGAATCTAAATATTCACTACTTTGTTCATACTTTGTTCAAGTCAAAAATCTTAATATTCACTACTTTGTTCAAGTGAAGAGTCTTAATATTCACTACTTTTTTCGAGTCAAGAATCTTAATATTCACTACTTTATTCAAGTCAAAAATCTTAATATACACTACTTTATTCAAGTCAAGAACCTTAATATTCACTACTTTATTCAAGTCAAGAACCTTAATATTCACTACTTTGTTCAAGTCAAGAATCTTAATATTCACTACTTTGTTCAAGTCAAGAATCTTAATATTCACTACTTTATTCAAGTCAAGAACCTTAATATTCACTACTTTGTTCAAGTCAAGAATCTCAATATTCACTACTTTGTTCAAGTCAAGAATCTAAATATTCACTACTTTGTTCATACTTTGTTCAAGTCAAAAATCTTAATATTCACTACTTTGTTCAAGTGAAGAGTCTTAATATTCACTACTTTTTTCGAGTCAAGAATCTTAATATTCACTACTTTATTCAAGTCAAAAATCTTAATATACACTACTTTGTTCAAGTCAAGAATCTCAATATTCACTACTTTGTTCAAGTCAAGAATCTCAATATTCACTACTTTGTTCAAGTCAAGAATCTCAATATTCACTACTTTGTTCAAGTC
Source organism: Mercenaria mercenaria (assembly GCF_021730395.1). Lineage (NCBI taxonomy): Eukaryota > Metazoa > Mollusca > Bivalvia > Venerida > Veneridae > Mercenaria > Mercenaria mercenaria. Next base: position 40,201,900 of record NC_069378.1, read on the forward strand.
AAGAATCTCAATATTCACTACTTTGTTCAAGTCAAGAATCTCAATATTCACTACTTTGTTCAAGTCAAGAATCTCAATATTCACTACTTTGTTCAAGTCAAGAATCTCAATATTCACTACTTTGTTCAAGTCAAGAATCTCAATATTCACTACTTTGTTCAAGTCAAGAATCTCAATATTCACTACTTTGTTCAAGTCAAGAATCTCAATATTCACTACTTTGTTCAAGTCAAGAACCTCAATATTCACTACTTTGTTCAAGTCAAGAATCTCAATATTCACTACTTTGTTCAAGTCAAGAATCTAAATATTCACTACTTTGTTCATACTTTGTTCAAGTCAAAAATCTTAATATTCACTACTTTGTTCAAGTGAAGAGTCTTAATATTCACTACTTTTTTCGAGTCAAGAATCTTAATATTCACTACTTTATTCAAGTCAAAAATCTTAATATACACTACTTTGTTCAAGTCAAGAATCTTAATATTCACTAAAGCTCAATAAACCAAGTCTACAAACTGCATTATTATCCCCCAGCTGAAGGTGGAGCGATAAAAATTTGGTGTTGCCTGTTAGTCTGTTTCTCCGTCCATTTGAAATTGAAAATGCTTATAATTCAATAGTGTTTTAGCTAGAATCACATATTAGTTAGTGCATGACCTTTCAAATATTATCCCCCTTGACCCAGTTATGCAGAGTTTTTCTCTTTGATTTGGCCAGGCAAAAGCTGGGATTTTGACAGTATCTAAGTTACCTTTTTCTGGATCTTCAAACATAGATTACTAGGATGGTGGTGCACTTGCAACTTTTGTCAGGATCTTTTCAGTAATTTTTATTCCCCTTTTTAAAAAATCATGAATTCACATGAAACAAAGTAACATTGGTGGATCTTCATGATTTTTAATTTAAATATAGATCACATTAGGGCGGTTGTGCTTTGGTCAGAATCTTTTTAGTAACTGTGTGTTATTTCCTGTTGTTATTTCTTTCAAAATATAGTCCCTTCATTCACAAAACAATCTATTTGATAGGGGATATAAAAAAATGAATTTGCATGTCATTAGGATGGCATATAATAATCCCAGAGTTTGTCTGTGAGAGATTTTGAGAATAGTCTCTTACTCTCATCCTTTGATGTTGAAAATTCATAAACCAACAGAGTTTTGTCAAAACAAGTTTCGCTTTAATAAGCTTCTTCAGTTGACAATAACATTTTGAAATATTAACATGACAGTGTGTCACAAACAAAACCCTGGGCTTCAGCTCCAAGATAAGGGTCACACTTAAGTCATCCATCATGGGATTGTGTAACAACATGGCATAAATGTTCATCATGACATGAGGATATGTCTAGTACAACAACTTGGTCTCTTGGATCAAAATCACATTTCGGGGTCAACTGCTTCATGGGTCTGCTTTCATTCATCAGGGATTTTAAAGATTACATAACCTTGACTTTTAAGGTGCAGGACATGTTATTACCAAAATGTGACAGTTATTGCTGTTAGTTACACAGAGTCATAGACTCTATTTAGACTTTGCTCAAAATGTTACATTGCAGATGAAATATTGCAATTGCTGTTTTCATGTGTCTGACATATATACTTCTTGTTAAACAGTAATTCTTTAACTTCTTTATAAACAGAAGTAATGGATTATAAAATCATTGTGATGACATTTAATTGAACTTTGTTTTCAGTATGTGGTTTAAAGAGAAAAAAGAAAAAGAAGATAAAATACAGTACCACAAAAAATAAAGGTAAGGACTGTGGGAATGAGAATGGAGTGATGTGTAGGGATCTTATTTGTTAAGTTGGATTTTAAATAGACTGTATAGTATTTAATGTAGGATAGAAAATTGTATCCATTTTAGAAATCTTTATTGTGTACATGTATGATGTACATTTTCTTGAGTGCAAAATTTGAGATTATGCCAAATAGCACTATAATAGATAAAAGCAGGTATGTCCCAGGGGTCTCCCTAATGGATATCTTGAGCAAAAAAGCTTTAAACTTCGCTCACATCTAACATCAAAGAAACATTCAAGTTTCCCTATTTCTTTCTATCCTTTACACACTCATTAGCTTAGTCAGACTGTAAACAGTTAACAACATGTTACATTTCTCACTGAAACATTCCCATTTCTGCCTCAGTCAGCTGAAAGGGAAGTAACTTCTCCCAGAATATTGGACATACCTTGAGTCCTTTGTCCCCAAAATTCTGAACTGATCAACCAAACATATGATATACTTTGATTACAAGAAGAAAGGTTTTAACTGTTACAAAATTTCTGATACAATATCCAGTCATGTTAAATTGGTTAGCTGATACCATTAAAATTTTATAACTACAGATCGTAAAAGTTGAGCAAAAACTATGCTCACTTGTAAAGCATTGTCTATCAAGAGCAAAAGAAAATTATGACTGACCTGTAACCCATGGATTGTTGTAAGTATATAATGGGCAAAATGTTATGGTTAGAGGATTAATATTTAAATGGTAGATGATAATTACTAAACTAGGATATTATCAGAATTGATGAGGACATTTTAAGCTCTGTATTTTCCAGACTGCAGTGTAGTAAGAAATAATATGTCCAGTTTTTCCACTTTGTTTGCAGACTACGACACAGCAGATTTAGTGCTGTATGAAGAAGTAACCAGAATGCCTCCGTTCCAGAGAAAGACACTTGTTCTCGTAGGGGCCAATGGGGTTGGTAGAAGATCCCTGAAGGAAAGACTGATAAAGTCTGACCCCAGGAGGTTTGCTTCTGCTCTACCACGTAAGTTTTGAAATGAATTATCCATAATTTATGGTCTTTCTCTACTCCAACATTGAATACTGCATTTATGCAAGTTTTTGCATATACCTTTCTCATGTTGATCATATCAACAGACAGATTGTGTGTTGTGATACTTTCTCTTTATCTTGATTTTACACGGCTTGCTTTTGACTGTTAAGGTGGTTGTTGTTAATACATTGCAAAAATTTGCATTGTTGAAAACATAACCTTGTCTGCTTCAAAGGCATTTATAAGAGGTATCGTGATAAAATTTGGTACTTATATAACAAGCTGTCTTGTACCCTTGAATGTTTATGAATTTATAGCAAGAATGCAAAAGCAACAACAGTTTCCTATAGAATTGATAAAGATATGGAGAGTGTAATGTTTAGTTTGTCTGATTTTTGAAAAAATTGTGCGAAGTATTGTCATCACTTAATTGTTGGTGTAGGTTTACGTTTTCATTTAGGTCCACTTTCAAACAAAAGCTACAAAAGCTTTGAAACTATGCACTCTTCATTATCATCAGGAAGTAGATCAAGAACATTAACTCTCATTGCATTTTGTCAGAACTATGGCCCATTTTGTACTAAGAAAATATGAATTTCTTGATAAAATTTTTCAAAGGTCCAGTTTTTTTGAATGATTGATCAATAGCTTTGAAACTTTGCAGCCTTGTTTGTGACCACTCAGTAAGTGTGTTGGCAAAGAATCATAACTCTCACTTGCATTTTGTCAGAATTATGGCCCTTGTCATACTTGATCAGTATTTTTGATTATGTCCACTTGACTAAGTTTACTTGAATGCTACAAGGGCAATTGATTGAAACATTGCTAACTTGTTTATCATCATTAGGTTAGTACATACCAAAAAGATAACTCTAATATACATTTTTTTTAGGTTTATGACCTTTCTAGTACTTAAAAATTGGGATTTTTTGGTTAATCTTTTTTTTATATTTATACATTTTTTCGTCAACAATAGGCAAGTAAGGCCAAGAACCATGACTTTTCTTTCATATTGCCTTATTTTAAGCACTTAAAGACAACATGCAGTGGATGCTCTTGTTAAAATCTATTTTATCAATAGAGTTTGATGTTATTATCAGTTTTTGTTCCATTATAAGGGGCCTCCGTGGCCGAGTGGTTAAGGTCTCTGACTTCAAACCACTTGGCTCTGATCAATGTGGGTTTGAGCCTCATTCGGCATGTTGAATTCTTCATATGAGGAAGCCAACCAGCTGGCTTACAGAAGGTTGGTGGTTCTACCCAGGTGCCCGCTCGAGATGAATAAATGCAGGGAGGGGCACCTGGGTTCTTCCTCCATCATCAAAGCTAGAAGGTTGCCGTAAGACCAAGAATTGTGTCGGTGCTATGTTAAACCCAACAAAATCAAATGAATAAATTGTTTCATTAAAAAAATACATAATTACAGACACATCGCGTCCACCGAGGGAAGGAGAAGTCCATGGGAAGAAATATTTCTTTACGGATAGAGAAACTATGGACATGGAGATACAGAATGACCTGTATTTGGAGTATGGAGAATTCAACGGCAATGTTTACGGCACAAAACTGGAAACTATACATGACACAATACGGTCTGGGAAAATGTGTGTTCTTGATGTGAACCCTACGGTGAGTATATACTTGACACAATACGGTCTGGAAAAATGTGTGTTCTTGATGTGAACCCTACGGTGAGTATGTACCTGACACAGTACATTCTGGAAAAATGTGTGTTCTTGATGTGAACCCTACGGTGAGTATATACATGACACAATACGGTCTGGAAAAATGTGTGTTCTTGATGTGAACCCTACGGTGAGTATATACATGACACAATATGGTCTAGGAAAATGTTTGTTCTTGGTGTGAACCCTATGGTGAGTATATACATGACACAATACGGTCTGGAAAAATGTGTGTTCTTGATGTGAACACTACGATGAGTATATACTTGACACAATACGGTCTGGAAAAATGTGTGTTCTTGCTGTGAACCCTACGATGAGTATATACATGACACAGTACGGTCTGGAAAAATGTGTGTTCTTGATGTGAACCCTACGGAGTGTATATACATGACACAATATGGTCTAGGAAAATGTGTGTTCTTGGTGTGAACCCTATGGTGAGTATATACATGACACAATACGGTCTGGAAAAATGTGTGTTCTTTATGTGAACACTACGGTGAGTATATACTTGACACAATACGGTCTGGAAAAATGTGTGTTCTTGCTGTGAACCCTACGATGAGTATATACATGACACAGTACGGTCTGGAAAAATGTGTGGTCTAGATGTGAAATCTTTAGTGAGAATGATCTAAGCTGTGTTGTTGTCTAGAACTTTAACAACACTTACACTGCAGGCCATGTAAAGAAGTGGTGTTAAAATATTGTGCTAACAAGTATATTACTGGGAATTGAAAATGATAATTTTGGTTACAGTCCACAAAGTTACTTTCCCTCTTAGACTTTGTGAACTGTAGATGTCCATTCAGTAACTTTTTAAGGGTGAATGGATTGAATTTATTTTTGAGAGACAGGTACATGATCATAAAATGAGTGGAGACTAAGGTTGATTTTCAAATTGGTCAAAATCCAACAATATTTTGTGGAGTTAAAGCCCCTTTTTTGCACAAATTCTGATTCAGCAAAATGTCTGTCATTTCAATAACTCTTGAGGTGATGAATAATTGAATTTATTTTTGGTACACAGATACATTATCAAATGCAGGCTAACTTTGATTATAGCAGGATACAGGTCAAGTTCAGTTTTCTTTACAATTCACCAATTATGTTGGAGTTATGTTCCCTTGTTTACGTAAAATTTTTGCAACAGGTCTTTGTTTCTTGCAGGAAGGCAGTGTTATGGGGTATTAATTAGTCTGCTGAAAGATGACAGATTTCGTTGTTGAATTCGTGTTCAAAAATGAAAACTGATTATTGATTTGGTTTGTTTTTAGCTCGCCTGAGCACAATGTGCTCAAGGTGAGCTTTTGTGATCGCCCTGTGTCCGTCGTCGTCTGTCCGTCCATCGTCCGTCGTCAACAATTTGACTGTTAACACTGTAGAGGTCACAATTTTGGCCTAAACTTAATGAAACTTGGTTAGAATGTTACCCTTTTAAAAATCTTGGACGAGTTCGATATTGGGTCATCTGGGATCAAAAACTAGGTCACCAGGTCGAATCAAAGGGAAAGCTTAGTAACACTAGAGGTCACAATTTTGGACCAATCTTAATGAAACTTGGTCAGAATGTTACCCTCAATAAAATCTTGGATGAGTTCGATATTGGGTCATCTGGGGTCAAAAACTAGGTCACCGGGTCAAATCAAAGGAAAACTTGTTAACACTCTAGAGGTCACAATTTTGGCCCAATCTTAATGAAACTTGGTTAGAATGTTGCCCTTAATAAAATCTTGGAAGAGTTCGATACTGGGTCATCAGGGGTCAAAAACTAGGTCACCAGGTCAAATCAAAGGAAAAGCTTATTAACACTGTAGAGGCCACATTTATGATTATATCTTCATGAAACTTGGTCAGAATGTTACTCATGATGGTCTTAAAGTCCAGTTTGAATCTGGGTCAAGTAGGTCAACACCTAGGTCACCAGGTCAAATCAAAGGAAAAGCTAGTTAACACTCTAGAGGCCACATTTATGATCATATCTTAATGAAACTTGGTCAGAATGTTAATCTTGATGATCTGTAGGTCATGTTCAGATCTGGGCCAGGTGGGATCAAAAACTAGGTCGCTGGGTCAAATCACAGGAAAAGCTTGTTAACACTAGAGGCCACATTTATGACTGTATATTCATGAAACTTAGAATGTTAATCTTGATAATCTTTAGGTCAGGTTCAAATCTGGTTCATGTGGGTCCAAAAACTAGATCACCGGGTCAAATCAAAGGAAAAGCTTGTCAACACTCTAGAGGCCACATTTATGACTGTATCTTCATGAAACTTAGTCAGAATGTTAATCTTGATGATCTTTAGGTCAAGTTTGAATCAGAATCATATGGGGTCAAAAACTAGGTCACCAGGTTAAATCAAAGGAAAAGTTAGTTAACACTTTAGAGGCCACATTTGTGACCATATCTTAATGAAACTATCTTGATAATCTTTAGGTCAATAGGTCAGGTGAGCGATACAGGGCCTTCATGGCCCTCTTGTTTCTGGAAATTGGTTAGCCCAGGTATACTTTGTTGTATGCTTACTTAATTTGTTTCAAGTATAGAAATGTTTTTGATATTTTTTCAGTCACTAAAAGTATTGAAGAATCCAGAATTCATGCCATACATCATTTTCGTTGCTGCACCAAGTGCAGAGGCCTTGATGGTCATGTATGAAGATGGGCGCAGAAAGGGTGTTGGTCGAGGGGTAAGCTTGAAATGTGCTTTTTAATGTTAAGAAGGAATGATTTCATTCCATAATAATACCAGAAACTATGTTCAAAGAAATTTACTTAAAGTTGATTAATCTTGTTTTGAATGAGTTAGAAAAGTATTTAGTTAGAGTCTTTATGTTTATATGTGTTTAAGTGACTGCAGTTGCTAAAATTGAAATAAAATTATCTTGTATATTTTGCCACTCAATCTGGGTTCAAAGCTTAAAACCTTGCTAAAGGCACATCCGTTGGTCCTGATAGATCACCTTGATGGATCGATCAAAAGAATGTGAAGTTTGATTCATATGAGCTACAAGCATTCATCTAGTCGAGCTACAAGCATTCATCTATTCAAATGTTAACTAAACGAATTTGTTCATTAAAATGCAATACTCACAGAAATCTTTAACTGTATTTCAGATTGCTGGACCAGGAACAATAGATTTCAAAACTGTAAGTTGTTTTCAATAGCTGACTCTTTAGAACATGTTGTTTTGCACATAATGTACATTGACTTCAGTGTAATTCAGAAAAAAAAACTGCCCTTGTGTGGTAAACCTTAGTGGATGCAGTAATTAACGCTTACTGACAAAATGTTGAAGTGCAATATTGACATATGTACAATTGCTGTATCATTGTGGAATGCAAGAAAGTTATTTATAGGCACTGGTCAGTGATATGGGTCTAAACACAACATAGTCTTAACCTTAAACCTGCCTGCTTTTATTAGCAGCTGAAGTGATTTTGGTATGGTCACAGATATTTTCATTTTTAGCTCCACTGTTCTACTCGCGTCGGCGTCAGCGTTACCCTTGTCATATCTTGGTGTCTATTGCTTATATCCTACTGTAACTTCACATAAACATTGTCCAGTATACAAACAATGTATGTGCAGGGGCTGAGCCCATTATACCCAAGGTCAAGGTCACCAAGCTGTTATACTTTGGTTATTTTTAAGGTTAAAGTTTTTCGGCAACTTTTGTTTTTCTGTCATATCTTTGTTAATATGGACCGTTCGAACCATGCCCATTCATAGTAAGGGATATATTTTAGATCTGTTGCATTACCTAGGGCCTTTCCATCCAAGTCCATTCAGAGTCTGTGTCATATTTTAGATCTATTGCGCTAACCTAGGGCCTTTCCTTCCAAGTCCATACAGAGACTATTTCATATTTTAGATCTATTGCACTTACCTAGGGCCTTGCCATCCAAGTCCATCATATTTTAGATCTGTTGCACTTATGTAGGGCCTTTCCATCCAAATCCATTCAGAGTTTGTGTCATATGTTAGATCTATCGCACTTACCTAGGGCCTTTCTATCCACGTCCTTTGGAGTTGGTGTCATATTTTAGATCTATTGCACTTCTTTCCAGCCATGCCCATTCAAAGTCAGTGTCATATTTTAGATCTATTGCACTTACCTGGGGCCTTCTGAGCCATGCCAATTCTGAGTCTGTGTCATATTTTAGATCTATTGCACTTACCTAGTTTAGATTTATTGTTGCACTTGCCTGTGGCCTTTCGAGCCATGCCCATTCCGAGTCTGTGTCATATTTTAGATCTATTTCACTTACCTAGGGCCTTTCCAGCCAAGTCCATTCAGAGTCTGTGTCATGTTTAAGATCTATTGAACTTACCTAGGGCCTTTTCTGCCATGCCCATTCAGAGTTTGTGTTTTATTATGCCCCTCCCCCCCCCCCCCCCCATTTCTTCGAAGAAGGAGGGGTATATTGTTTTGCAGATGTCAGTTGGTCTGTCGTCAGTATGTAGACCAATCCGTTTCCGGATGATAACTCAAGAACGCTTGGGCCTAGGTTCATGAAAGTTGATAGGGTGGTTGGTCATAACCAGCAGATGACCCCTATTGATTTTGAGATCAGTAGGTCAAAGGTCAAGGTCACAGTGACCCAGAACAGTTAAACATTTTCTGGATGATAACTCAAGAACGCTTGGGCCTAGGATCCTGATACTTGATAGGATAGTTGATCATGACCAGCAGATGACCCCTATTGATTTTGAGGTCAGTAGTTCAAAGCTCAAAGTCACAGTGACCCAGAACAGTAAAATGGTTTTGGGATGATAACTCAAGAACCCTTGGGCCTCAGATCATTAAAATTGATAGGGATGTTGGTCATGATCAGCAGATGACCCCTATTGATTTTGATATCAGTAGGTCAAAGGTCAAGGTCACAGTGACCAGGAATAGTTTAACAGTTTCTAGATGATAACTCAAGAACGCTTTGGCCTCAGATCATGAAAGTTGATAGGGTGGTTGATCATAACCAGCTAATGACCCCTATAGATTTTGAGGTCAGTAGGTCAAAGGTCAAGGTCACAGTGACCCAGAACAGTTAAACGGTTTCCAGATAATAACTCAAGAATAGTTGGGCCAAGGATCATGAAAGTTGATAGGGAGGTTGGTCATGACCAGCAGATGACCTATATTGAAGTTGAGGTCATAGGGTCAGAGGTCAAGGTCACAGTGACCCATAACAGATTAACGGTTTCCGGATGATAACTCAAGACCACTTGGGTTCATGGATCACGAAAGTTGATGGGGATGTTGGTCATACCAGCAGATTACTCGTATTGATTTTGAGGTCAGTAGGCCAAAGGTCAAGGACACAGTGATCTTGATCTGGAACAGTTAAACTGTTTCCAGATGATAACTTGAGAACGGCTTAGGCCTAGGGTCACAAAACTTAATAGGGATGTTGATCATGACCAGCAGATGACCCCTATTGATTTTGAGGTCAAAGGTCAAGCTCACAGTGACCTGGAATAGTTAAAATGCATCCAGACGATAACTCAAGAATGCTTGGGCCTAGGATCACGAAACTTAATAGGGAGGTTTATCATGACCAGCAGATGGCCCCAATTGATTTTGAGGTCAGTAGGACAAAGGTCAAGGTCACTTTGACCAAGAACAGTAGAACTTTAGTGCACAGTGACCAAATAATTTCTATTCCTTGTGCAATTACTGAATGCATCAAGGGGGGTATTTCGTGTTCTAAAAGCTCTTGTTTTAGAATTATTGTTGCACTTGCCTGTGGCCTTTCGAGCAGTGCCCATTCATAGTATGGGTTATAAGTTAGATCTGTTGCACCTACCTAGGGTCTTCCATCTACGTTCATTCAGAGTCAGTGTCGTATTTTAGATCTATTGCACTAACCTAGGGCCTTTCCATCCAAGTCCATTCAGAGTCTGTGTCATATTTTAGGTCTATTGCACTAACCTAGGGCCTTTCCATCCAAATCCATTCAGAGTCTTTGTCATATTTTAGACCTTTTGCACCTACCTAGGGCCTTTCCATCTACGTCCATTCAGAGTCGGTGTCATATTTTAGATCTATTGCACTTACCAAGGGCCTTTCCATCCAAGTCCAATCTGAGTCTGTGTCATATTTTAGATCTGTTGCACTTACCTAGGGCCTTTCCAGCCATGCCCATTCAGAGTCTGTGCCATATTTTAGATCTGTTGCACTTACATAGGGCCTTTCCATCCAAATCCATTCAGAGTCGGTGTTATATTTTAGATCTGTTTCACTTACTTAGGGCTTTTCCAGCCATGCCCATTCAGAGTCTGTGCCATATTTTAGATCTGTTGCACTTACATAGGGCCTTTCCATCCAAATCCATTCAGAGTCTGTGCCATATTTTAGATCTGTTGCACTTACATAGGGCCTTTCCAGGGATCATCCTACAAGGCGATTTGAGCGATATCGTCGCTTTAAAGTCGGCAACTTCGCCTAATTATCGCCTCCGGGCGAAATCCGAATCGCCGAGTTTTTCAGCGAGTTATTATCTGTTTACTTAAAGTTGTAAAACTTGATGCATATTCTAGATTAAATTATCGATAAATCCGTCAACCCCGCCTACTTGCCTGTCAAACTTCAGCCAATCGTAGCGTTAATATCCCACAGTGTCAATCAATAATATTATAAGCCGCCGCCATTTTGAAAATTTTCAATCGGCGTGTAAAAAGCTGATAAACTTAACGAGAGCATGATCTTATGCAACAATTGTATAATATTCTTTCAGTATATTAAAGATTACTTTAAAATTTATTTCAATTACCATGATTACGGTCAATTTCTGTAAATGAATTGCTCAGGTACTGTGGATAAAAAATAATTTCGCGGACGTCAGAACTGCCGTACAAAATATTGTAAAAAGATCGCCATTACCTACGAGTTTGGTATTATTTTCGAAAAAAAAAATAAATAATTAAATTAAATGTATAAATCTGAACAAGTTGATGAAAAAATCAGGCATTATAAAAGCACGAGAAACGAAACATGAATGAAAAATTTCACGGTGTTTTGATCGTGCACCTGTTAGATTTACGAGTTTCGGACATGTAAATTTCGGATAAAAATTTAATGGCGAATTTTTCATAGCTAAGTTTATACTTTATTTAGAAATTCATGAAAATGATAATGCAAGAATCAATTTCCTTAAATAATTACTGTTTATAAGTTACAGCTAGACCCATAGAAAGTGGATATATATTGGCAGGAAACTGAATGCTATGCCGATTCTTCTCCTTAAATTCCTCAACTTCTCCCTAAATTCTGTGGAGGGAGAAGTCACTTCTCCCTAAAATTTTGACCTAGGATGATCCCTGCTTTCCATCCAAATCCGTTCAGAGTCTGTGCCATATTTTAGATCTGTTGCACTTACATAGGGCCTTTCCATCCAAATCCATTCAGAGTCTGTCCCATATTTTAGATCTGTTGCACTTACATAGGGCCTTTCCATCCAAATCCATTCAGAGTCATTGTCATATGTTAAATCTATTGCACTTACCTAGGGCCTTTCCATCCAAGTCCATTCATAGTCAGTGTCATATTTTAGATCTATTGCCTAGGGCCTTTCGAGCCATGCCCATTTAAAGTTGGTGTCATACTTGAGATCTATTGCACTTACCTAGAGCCTTTCCAGCCACGCCCATTCAGAGTCAGTGTCATATTTAAATAGATTGCACTTACCTAGAGCCTTTTTGGCCATATCCAGAGTCGGTGTCATGTTTTAGATCTATTGGACTTACCTAGGGCCTTTCCAGCCATGCCCATTCCTAGTAAGTGTTATATTTTAAATCTACTGGACTTACCTAGGGCCTTTCTAGCCATGCCCATTCCTAGTAAGTGTTAAATTTTAAATATATTGCACTTACCTAGGACCTTTCCGGCCATGCCAATTCATAGTAAGTGTTATATTTTAGATCTATTGGACTTAACTAGGGCCTTTCCAGCCATGCCCATTCCTAGTAAGTGTTATATTTTAGATCTGTTGGACTTACATAGGGCCTTTCCAGCCATACCCATTCCTAGTAAGTGTTATATTTTAGATATATTGGACTTAACTAGGGCCTTTCCAGCCATGCCCATTCCTAGCAAGCGTTATATTTTAGATCTGTTGGACTTAAATAGGGCCTTTCCAGCCATGCCCATTCCTAGTAAGGGTTATATTTTAGATGAATTGCAGATTTTTGTTATGTATGATATTTATTTGAAAACTAAATTTGAAAGATGTTTTTCTTTATTTGTCTTTACAGGAGGAAGATTTTTTGAAGATTATTGAGGAGTCGGCACAAATTGAAAAAGTTTATAAGAGTTACTTTGACATGACAATAGTGAATGACAGTTTCGACGACACTTTCAGGGAAATTAGACAGGTGGTAGACTCATTGAGTACAGATACACAGTGGGTACCAGTCAACTGGGTCTATTAAAAACTTTAAAGCAGTCTTAAATTGTGTTTAAACAAAAATGCAAAGCTGGATACCAGTCGGATTTTTCCTAAAAACAGCAAATGATTACCAGTCGGCTAGGCCTGTTGAAAAATTAAACTAGTCTTTTAAGAAAACTTTGAAGCTGGATACCAGTTTGATGTGCAGAAGCTGGATACCGGTTTGATGTGCAGAAGCTGGATACCGGTTTGATGTGCAGAAAAAACATAACCAGTGCAGTCCTTAAAGGAGTCCGATCCAGTGTATTGTGGTAAACAGTTATAAACAGGACAGGGTTTATTTTTATTTCAGCTGTTTGACATTTAAAATATTTTGAAACTTTAGTGAATTTTTGTAAGTAAAACTTGATGCAGACTATAAGTTTCTGACATCCTTCCTATTATTTAGGGTTACATTTTTCCCAGACATAAACATTTCTCCGTGATTGTATTTTGGCAGCTAAGATTAACGGTCAACCTATTCAGGTTTTTTGACTTTTTATTTTAGAGAAAAATTACTTCCAGCCTTTGCAGGTTTTCCATTGACCTTTATGAACTGATCATTCCATATTTATGCAATTTTTGTAAAGAGTGTATATACCTGTACATTACATTAGAGTTAGTGTAACCATTTATTTCCCTGTACATAGTACAAAATGCATTTTCAAGTAACACCATAATCGTGTCTTTAAAGATTACCTGTCACATTAAATACCAAGTTGCTGCTCTTTAATGCCTAGTTATCCAGTTATTTTCAATTGTGTGGCACAAATATTTCCATGTTTAGCTTCAGACAGTGATTTCAGGTTTCTAAATTAAGTTTTTTTTACTTTAAATAATGATAGTTAACCTTTAAGGTAAGCTCCTGTATCATGCAGCAATATGTTTTAAGTTATATGTGCAATATATTGCTTTATACTTCAGCGTAGGACACAAACCATCATTTAGCTGTTAAAAACAAGATGGAAATAATTATCTTTTAGACACCATGGAGACGAAAAAAAGAGTTTATATATTGAATAAAGAAGTAGTTCCTTAAAACTAAAAAATAAAATGATTAAAACTGAATGAAATAAAGCACTTGATAGAGAAAATAGAAACATTGAATTGAAATGTTTTCAACAGTGTTACATATTAAGTATATTCCATAACTTTCAGGGTTTCGGCATGTTAAAATTATGAAAATTTGACAGTTACGTCAGACTGTAAAAAATCCTATTTACTTTATCAGTTCAGATAACCAGTTTGTGTTATTACTGTATGCTGTAAAATTTTGTTTTTATCTCATACAACTTGAAGAGTTTTTGTACTGACGCTGCAATTCTACGCCTTTTTGCCATACAGTTTATCCTTGCTCATTTCTCATATCATATTTTATAGTCATTATTTAATGCTGTAGAATTATCTACTTTGTTTACCGGACGAGTGAAAGTTGTGCTTTCCTGAGGGTTTTATTGTGTAAGATTTTCTAGTTGTTGCATCACATTTGAAATCAGCCATGGTAACTTGATCAATTACAATAAGGGTGTTTTATAAATAAAATACTTCATACATTAATTTCCAGTGTTTGGAAATCATCTAGTAATGTTTTAGGAGCTGAGAGGCGCTTTGGTGCACAGACCAAATGTTTTCATGTAGATTCTTATGACACGGATTACTTTGTTTGCTTTTCCATTTTCTTTAGTAATTGACATCTGATACCAACACATGCTTACCGCCAGCATTGTCCAATACAAATGATGCCATATTAAAACATATTTGATAAAGAAATGATTATTCTTTTAAATATTGTTAGGCAACTAGATACTTCATAAGTGGATATATTTGCGGGTCAGATAAACTTATTAATTGCCGATTCAAGACATTTTGTGAGCAGAAATATTTGTGAATCAATAAAAACTGCAGTGCCAAAGCTAAGTTTGTTTAGCTTTACTTGACTATATTGGCATGTTTTAGTGAATGTGAAAATTTACGCTGGTTGATATTTTTGTTTTTCATTGCTGACCTCCACTTGCACAGTAGAAATGTTCTGTATCTCTAGAGTCTCATAACGTACAATTTGTAGGATATTAATTAAGGTATTTGAGCCGTGCCATGAGAAAACCAACATAGTGGGTTTGCGACCAGCATGGATCCAGACCAGCCTGCGCATCCGCGCAGTCTGGTCAGGATCCATGCTGTTCGCTAACAGTTTCTCTAATTCCAATAGGCTTTGAAAGCGAACAGCATGTATCCTGACCAGACTGCGCGGATGCGCAGGCTGGTCTGGAGCCATGCTGGTCGCAAACCCACTATGTTGGTTTTCTCATGACACGGCTCATTTTGTTATTACCTTGTGTTGACCTACTGCTGTGTGCAGAAGCATTACAAAGCTTTTATTTTGATATCTTCCTTGTAAATCTCTCTTCCGTCCTAATTACAATGTATAGAGAAATATATTCATTAATTCTGGTAGTATGGTATTGTATTTTATGACTTTAATGAAGTGTTGATTGGATTGCCTTTGAAAGTGCTAACAGATTTGTTCATACAGTAGTGCTGACATAGATTTTCCTCTGCATGTCAATCTGTATTACTCTCCAGTCATTTATTATAAGCCGCAGGCTTTTGTGTTGTATAATGTTATTAAACACAAGTGTTCTTACGAGCCTTACAAGTAAAATCTTGATGATTCTCATAATGCCGTGTCAAGTAATGTGATTGCTGCTTTTATAAAAAATACATGGACTGGAAAGACTGTGAAAAGACCTGTTTATTATAATATAAAGTTATGTTCCTAATTTTATTAGTCCAGAAATAATTCATATTTAAATATATTAGAGATGAAAAATCTACAATCAGCAATCTACAAGTATTCCTGTTCCAAGAGAGATCAGAAAGCATTAACTATGAATGTAGTCTTCATTGTTTGGTCTGATATTCTAGAATAACACATTTTTGTGTTTGCAAGTTTAAAATTGGATGCAGGTGAAGTTGCAGGTATGTTTTATTTATACAGTAATTTGTTTAGACTAGAATTTCAGGTCTGCTGATACTCGGATGTTGATATATATGAATACAAACTTAACTTCTAAGCAGCCTTGGAGTGCTCTGATATCAAGTATAGAATGAAATGGTATGGTGTGAGCCAAGCTTACATTAAAGTGGTTTACCTGTTGTATTTAGTAGATACTAAATATACATATAAAATAGCTGCTTTAATATTTAAACAGTTTCTTGTAAAATAACATTTATAATTATTGCATGATTTTTGTATATTAACATTGTGATATTAAACTGTAAACGAATCATGACGTGTTATATTAGGCAAATTGGATTGATCAAAGTGTATCATAGATTCTATTTTATGTAATCATATATTTTGTAATTTTTGTTGTACAAGTATTCACATATATATTTTACATTAAAAAAAACTTGGTGATAGAAATTACACAGTATGTATGTTATATATGATAACGGTTTGCTAAACTAAGAGTCCTGCATTAAATTCATCAGTGCTGAACTTGAAAGCATTTTTAATGTAAAAATGAACTATGTAGCATATTTGTGATCTGTTGTATGCAAAGTTCTACTTATTTTCAAACATCATTCATAACTGTAATAATTATGTTTATAGTCATGCAGAAATACATACATGTATATGAGCCTCACCATTAGAAAACCAACATAGTGTGTTTGCGACCAGCATGGATCCAGACCAGCCTGCGCATCCGCGCAGTCTAGTGAGGATCCATGTGGTGCGCTCTCATGCCTATTGCAATTAGAGAAACTTAGCGAACAGCATGGATCCTGATCAGACTGCATGAATATGCAGACTGGTCTGGATCCATGCTTGTGGCAAATGCACTATGTTGGTTTTCTCATGGCATGGCTCATATCAACTTTTGCTTCTTAAATTTTTGATAAAATGTTAATAGTTTGGAAAAGAAATCTTTTATATGTAAGATTTATTGCAGTTTCCAGTATCTCTATAAACATTTGTTAGTTTAGAATTGATAATATTTTGCATTCTGTCCAAATTCACTTTGTGCCTTATTTTACCAGTCTTGTAATCATGGCCTGATACAAAATATCACAACATAAACCGGCCTAATGATTGTTCTTTCTAATCTCAGTTTATCCGATGCGATCATTCTTTATATATATACTTTGAGTAAAATCTGTTCCATTGTCATTTACATTTTCTGATCAACATAGCAAACCCATTATATTTTTTTGGATATTAAAATGAAATAAATATGATAACATGTGTTTATATCTATTCTTGCTTTGCATAAGCCTATTTGTAGTTGCAAGAGGAAGCCCATGTGGGTGACTCCTTACAGAAGACGGTTAGTAAGTGTATTTGGAGGATAGTGCAAGATACAGAAGACGCTTGTATTCCAGAGACTTCCATGGCTCTTTATAGTGCCAGGTGTAAAACATCCAGATGTTAATAATGATTTTAGTTTGAGAGAGTGGGCTCAAGCTTATGACCCCACGTTTTCAAGTAAATGTTACCATTGACCCACTGTTTCCTTACTCCAAATATGTCACGCGTGTATTTGTGGGTCGGGGGTAGATCCTATAAACTTATGTGGTTATTTCCTTTAAACGACTTCTCCATCGTTCAACACTTGAGTTTGAAACTTCACATGAGGTGTAGAAATTACTTATCATTCAGCTGGCTAATGGAAGCTTGGTGGTTCTATCCAGATGTCAACCTTTGTCTGAAGTAATGCCTGTAGGCACCTTAGGTCTTTCTCCATCATTGGAAGCTGATAGTAACTATTACCAGAAATAGGGTTGATATTATTTCTAACCTAGGAATACAAACTTATTCAGAACTATATGTACTTGATGGAATTCAACCAAACTTGGCTGAAGGCACACGATAGTGGTAGGAATTCTGTTCCCCCATCCCCCACTGGTGGAGACTTATTGGTTTTGCCCTGTCTGTACGTCCGTGAGCACGTCCATCTGTCGCACTTCATTTCCGATCAATAACTGGAGAACAAATTGACCTAGAACCTTCAAACTTCATAGGGTGGCAGAGCTTATGGAGTAGATGACCCCTATTGTTTTTGGGGTCACTCCATTAAAGGCAAAGGTCACAGGAACCTGAATATGGAAAACCATTTCCAATCAATAACTTGAGAACCACGACCCAAAATGTTGAAACTTCATAGGATGATTGATCATGCAGAATAGATTACCCCTATTGTTACATGATTATGGTTATAGATTTTGCTTATGGTGTTGTGGTGTTTTTGTTGGCTCACCCGATCCAAAGGATTTTGTGGCCGCCCAATGTATGTCATGTGTCGTCCGTCGTCAGTCATGTGTTGTCAACATTTTCGAAAAAAAAATACTTGTTAAAAACCACAGGGCAGAATTACACAGGAATGATCCTTGGGTGTCTCCCTTTTAAATTTTTTCAAAGAATTGAATTCCTTGCAGAACTCTGGTTGCCATAGCAACTGGAAGGAAAAACTTTAAAAAATTTGTCCAAAACCGTAAGGTGTAGAGCCTTGATATTTGGCATGTGACATTATTTAATGGTCCTCCATGAAGACTGTTCAAATTGTGCCCCTGGGGTGAAAAAAGAGTTTTACATAGACTTAGGAATAAACATGCATATGGAAATCTAGCATGAAACTGCAAGACCTAGGCCTTTAGTATTGATATTTGGTATGAAGCATTGCCTTGTGGTCCTCTACCAAGATTGTTCAAATTATTACCATGGAGTGAAAAGAGGCCCTTCCCTGGGGGTCTCTAGTTTTACATATACTTGCGTAAGAAAAACTTTACTGAAACTGCAAGGCATAGGCTTTTGATATTTGGTATGTTACAGTGTCTAGTGTTCTTCTATCAAAATTGTTGAAATTTAGTGTTGACGAAACTGAGAATACCGGTCGAACAATGTTTTCTTTTTTTCTTTGCAATACTGATGGAACACAGTTTATGAGCATTGATGCAAGTGTCACCGGTGTTTTCACAATGTCAGCCAATTTTGATTTTGAATTTACCCTGGAAGCCAACCCGCTAATTAGGTGAAACTACCACTGGATAGGTATATCCACAAGTAGCAATTAGTTTAAGTGCCTCAAATAAAGTTGAATTGGGATGGAAATACTTTCCCAAACACTCTGAAAATTTCATTTCTTAAAAAATTTCTTCTTTAAGGTACTTACGTTTGGATCGAAATTTTTTCTACAATGTAGAATTTGATTAAACCCTGATTTTACAAAACATCAGAGTATACGTAGAAAATTCAGCAAATAAAAAAGATAGGGTCATAAGCTTGATGTTTTGCTAGACTTATTTGAAAAATTTGAACCTCACACAGTCTTTCATAATGGGAGAATCACAACTTTCAATAGATTTTTTCTGCACTGTAGATTTTAATGAAGCTTCTCACAAATTTATTTATTATTTTTTATACCAGATTTATATAGCACCTTTTTTATGGGTGCGAAATTCATCCTCTACTAGTACAGACGTAGAGTGATCTGACCAGAGGGACAGAGTGAGACAAAGCCCCCAGAACAGAGAGCGAGAGAGAAATCCTTTTTAGCTTATCCGGTTAACTTAGCCTAGCTCTTTGCAAATAGACATTCTGGTTCTTTAACGTGCCCCGTGTATAGCACCAAGACACGCGAAGCCGCCATTCCTGGGAAGAACCAGTACAGGCCTTAGGTGGGAGAAACTTAAGAGCATCTTAGAAATTCCCAGTGCCTGGACAGGGATTCGAACCCCTAACCTCTGGACTGACAGTCAAGCATGTCACCACCAGACCACATATGGTCTGTAATGTGGTGAAATAAAATGTATAGGTCCGTGTGCTTATTTTTGAGATATTTGACCATGAACTGTACATTTATAGCTAATTTTAAGACATTTATTTTGAATTATTTAATGTGTCAGAGGTTTTAATATCATATTTTAACTTGGAAAGACAGTAACAGTGACACTGTAATAAAGTTACTCACGGGTTGCCCTTTATAATTCATAAAATGATTTTCTTTTCTGTGCGCCGAATCAGTGCTTTATTTTACGTTTTCCGGATAAATGACGTTACGCCATCACTTCCAGTGTATCAAACGTGCAGAACTACCTTAATTTTTTTTCAACTTTCTTTTCGCGCATGCGCACAAATGCATGTTCCACTTCAGTGATTTTTAGCTCGACTATACGAAGTATAAGGAGAGCTACCCTCGCCCCGGCATCGGCGTCTTTCAGCGTCCCCACCTTGGTTAAAGTTTTTTTTACACTTTCTCTTTTTTCAACTTACCTCTGTAATTACTTGATGGCTTTGTTTCATACTTAAAAAAATACTTATTCCTCATCATCATCCACATCATCTGACATAAGGGCCATAACTGGCACGAATATTTCATGAATTATCCCCCCTTTTCAGGTTAAAGTTTTGATGCACTTTCACTCTGTCTCTGTTATTACTGAATGGATTTGATTCAAACTTAAAATAGTTGTTCAACATCATCACCCACATCATATGACACAAGGTGCATTACTCTGGTGCCATTGTTTATGAATTATTCCCCCTTTTTACTTAGAATTTCAGGTTAAAGTTTTGGTGCACTTTCACTCTACCTCTGTTATAACTGAATGGATTTGATTCAAACTTAAAATAGTTGTTCAGCAACATCACCCACATCATATGACACAAGATGCGTAACTCTGGTACAATTTTTCATGAATTATTCCCCTTTTTACTTAGAATTTCAGGTTAAAGTTTTATGCACTTTCACTCTATCTCTGTTATCACTGAATGGATCTGATTCAAACTTTGTTTAATTGTTCAACATCATTACCCTTATCATATGACACAAGCTGCATAACTCTGGGACCAATCTTTCATGAATTATTTCCCCTTTTTACTTAGAATTTTAGGTTAAAGTTTTGATGCACTTTAACTCTGTCTCTGTTATTACTGAATGGATTTGATTCAAACTTAAAATAGTTGTTCAACATCATCACCCACACTACTAGTATATGACACAAGCTGCATAACTCTGGCACCAATATTTAATGAATTATGCCTCTTTTTGCATAGGATATACTTATATAGTGTTTTGATACATTTTATCTTTACCTCTCTTATATTTTTGACATAGACCCAGGCTATTGTGCAATACCTTCATCCCAAATTGGAGTCAATAAACACTCCAGTGACACTCTAGTTTCCTCAGATGTGCCCAGTTTCACTATCCAGCATCAAAATATTCGAGCGCGCTGTCTCCTGTGACAGCTCTTCTTAGCACAGTTATGTGCCTTGATTTGTCATATTTTACAGAGGTTACACAACCTGCTTATACAATTAGGCTAAATTTCATCAAATCTTGCGTGTAATTGGTGTAAAGCATATTTGTGCATATAATCTGTTCTGATCAAATGATTTTCAGCGGAGTCATGACACCTGATTTGTCAAATTCTTTGATCTGTGCTACTTCTCCTATACCACTGGTTGGAATTCCACCAAACTTCACAGGAGTTACCATAGCCAAGCCTAGTTGTGTATATCGTTGGAATGTTATAAATCAGTGATTTTCCCTAGTGATATCGCCCTTAATTTGTGGCATTTTACCATATCTGCATGGTAAGTAGTGGGAGACAAATGTTCTTTGTGAAAAACAACCTCTATATTTATTAGGGACAAACCTTTTTCTATTAGGATCTGACAAGAATATGAAGTTCTGAATTGTATTTGGTTATGCTGCGGTTTTACTATTTTTTACTCGCTCTGTGTTAGATTTTCTTTCATTGGATAAACCAAACTATATAGCAAGCTTTTAAGGGTTCCGGCTATAGATTGTATTAAGGCTGCTGGGGACAATGTCCCTGTAAATTAAAAGAATAATCTTAACATTACGACAGTTTTATTGCAATGAAACTTCACAGAAAGATCACAGGTGTACAGTTATGACTCTTTGGTCCTCGTCCTTTTCTTACTTATTAGTACTTTAGAAAATGAGCAACAGGACAACAAACATATTTTGCATATTGCATTATGTTTGTCCTTTATCAAATGAGTACTCGTTATATTAAACACAAATTACACGCCATATCTTGAAGAAGATTTAATAGAGAAGCAAATGATAGAAAACGTTACAAAAAGACTTGAAATAACGAAAATGTCAACGATTTTTGTCTGGGCTATATACAAGTTATTGCATCATTCATTAAAAAGCAAACACACAAAAAGCAAACACACAGCTACACTAGAAACACTTTGTATACCAATAATCTAACTTAACACCTTAACAAAGTAATATGTACGTCTTCTGTATCGTGTCACCTCATAAAGCGAGTATATTTCGTTCAAAATTGTAACAAATGCTATGGAACCAATCTTTCACAAACAGAAAGTTACCAACCATGGCGTAAAATGCATGGCTTATGTAGTGGAATAAAGATTGAGATAAAAGACGTAGACAATTTATTTTAACTTGTGTATGTTAAAATTGGAATCTAGATGGTATGACAACGAAAAAGGAGAAAAATATGTATCAGTAAATTAATGCTTTATTTCTTAAGAAAGCTTTGAAACTTCATTACTGACCAACAATATGTTATGGCAGCACGAGAATTAGTTTTTTTTGTAATACTTTACTCAGAGTAAACTGTCTTCAATTTATAAATATCTATGTATTAACGATCGCTAGATACATATTCCTTTATGGTGTACAGCGGGAAAGGATTACTAGCCGCGGCGGTTCGGGTTCGATTCCCGACTAGGACATCTTTTTCTTCTTCTCGTTTTTGGCAATTTAAGATAATTTAGAAACAAAAAAATCATATTCTACTCTTCATAATATGACCAAACTTCAAATCTAAGCCAAATCTGTCAGTGATATATCGACATGGTACTCCCCGTCCCCGTCGGCTGGCATCGCACCTCTTAAGTTTATTCCGTTTTAACACACTGTCACTAGTTTTCTTTATCCTTTTGTGGTACAGCTGTTAACCAAAGGCAGTGTTTGTCATTTCTGCGAAAACTAAATAAAACTGAAAACTGGCGGAACTACCAATTTTGACAAAATGCAATTTTCAAAAATGTACAGCTACATAGTATACAGCTATTAAATATTATATATTATCACATGTTTGACGTCGCGGGAGTGTAATAAAGCTTTGACGTCGACGTCATTTATAGTAAAGGCGACGTCGGTCAAACTGTTTTGTTTATATAGTAAAAGAAAGTCGATTTTTTGATGTTTCGACAAGAAAGGTTAACATGTGATAAAAAAATATTACATTTGTGACTTTCCATATTGAATTTATTAAATTCGTTGAATAAAATTGATAAAATGTTCGGCAGAGCCTCGCATTTTATAATTTTATTCAACTCGTTTAATAAATTCAATATGAAAAGACACTCATGTTATGATGTAATATCCTCTATATACAGTATAATAAAACAAACTAACCTTGTACAAAGTTAAAAAGGTATAAGAAGTTAATAAGAAATTAACAAAAAGTTCACCCTTTCCCAGGAAAATGTTGCTTGTGTGAAATACCCTTGTAAAAACGTGATTAAATCAATACATGTATTTTATAAATCTAACAACACCGCTTTCATCTTCAACATCATTGAAGAACATCTCCGTTGACTTTGGTTCTAGGTTTGTTCACTCAACATTACAGCTTTGATTTATTTTTGTTTGGAGTTATTACATATCGCACTCACTGAGCGCTCATCTGAGTCTGCCATATCGAATCCTAAAACAATCTTTTTCTAATAAGTCACTTCTTAAAAACTCTTGCTCGCTCAGTTTATTGTTACCATGTCTAGGCAAATCAGTCATTGACACAGACCGGTTTTAATTTTGGGTTGGCGATTCTGATGCTGTGGTATTTGTTTCAGAAGGTGCTGCTGTTGTTGTTGTAACAGTGTAATAGCGACCGGATATAAAGAAGGTATTTGTACCAGATTCCACTTTCAGGCCTGTCATCCTTTCCTTACTAAACATCTGACACTTTGTGGTTTTACTTGGACACTCGCAGTGAGTGTAAGCAACGCAGTATGCATCGTTGAAGCATAACTCTTGACATTTCTGTACTGAAGATTTCTCATCGTTGGCATTTTCAAATCCACGTGGTACACCAATGATCGTTGTGTTTAATATTTCCTTCTGCATTTTTATCTTTTCCTGGATGATGACAGTTTTCGTGCCTTCAAACTGAGTGGCAGTTTGAGTACCAGATTCTTGAAACAAGTAGCATGTCTTGTATCCGAACATGTTAGAAGTGCAAGTGAGACAAAATGTTGTTGCCATACATTTTACCTCTTGGAGACATTTGTCAATGCATTCAGAAATTGATGATACTTTTACTGCACGGTAGTTGCCGTATATCAGAGTGTTAGATAGTTCTATTCCCGCAATTAGTTCTTCGCAGGAATCGAGCTGTCCTTGATCCATAAGAAACTTACAATATTCAGACTTGTTGCTAGTAATGGTTTTTCGAATACGATCAGTATCAACATTTAATCCATCCATGTATTTATCCGTAAACAAAGACTCAATAGACGACAATTTATAAGCAGTAGGTACCGGACTGTCTTTTACCTCAGATGCCCACGTCATTGCATCACCATTTGCTGGCGGTGCAGCCCCTACTGTGATAGTTTTAGTTTCCACAGACTTTGAAAACGACGAAGCACTTTCCCTTTGTGAAGAATCTAGACTGAATCCACCACCAACACTGAATAAACCAGAATAGCTGGCTTCCACAGCCACATTTACTCCACTTTCTTGCTTGCTTTCAAATGCTTCTGATGTCATCTTATGTTGAAATGTATATCTTGCTCCAAATGTGACTTCCGTTAAGAAATGAGTTCCGTATGTATCAAAGAAATCGAAATAAATGTCCGAATTGGCATTCGTGTCATTTAACTTCTGAATCCATGAAATGAAAACGTCATCAAATTGGGGTGGTTTTTCAGTTATTAGCTTACTAAAGTAATAATTACAGCTTGCAGTTGAAATAATAAAGACAGATTCTCCAGTTGAAACTTCGGAAGACGATTCCTTATAGCCTGCACTTGCGGAAAACTGTACTCCCCACCCACCGAAACTAACACCTGCTGAAGCTGACAGTTCTTCAGAATATTCGTATTTTGTTTGTACTATTTTAGATGAAAATGACGTCACACACGAGACGTCAGGTATAATCACAAGACCTTGCGGTACACTATATCGACAGTCGGCTGTTTGCCCACCAGACGAATAATTTGCTCGAAAAATTGGATATGTAAAGCCAGGGTCATGACCGACTGCAAGCGGGAATCCTTTTAATATATTATAGCCAAGCAAGGAGTAATCGACGTCGGGAAAAGACTTCTTAAACTCTGATTCTTTGCATTCCTGTAGCTGATTGTCCTGACGCATACCTTGAAAAATATTGTTAGCAACAAATTATAGCAAACTGACATGTTGCGTATGTTTCAAAGCATACTTGTGTTGGTACCGACGTGTTCCTATCGTTTTCATTATCTATGCATAAGATTATATTAGAAGTATTTGCAAAAGCTATTTTCATACAAATCGCCATATTAATAATATTTCTTCTTCACGTTATATCAATCTTACTAAATTGTCTTAGACCAATTAAGAGACTAGTCATCCTTCATAGAAATGGAAACGGAAAAAATGTTCAACTTACCAATTTTTATCAATCTTTTAGACTGGCCGCCCTCCTCCATCATATTGCCTATGGTATTTAGTGATTCGTGCATTTCGTTTGCCAGGCCAGATAATTGTTTGGATGACTGTGATACTTGATTAGAGGTGGACGAAACTAAAGATTGTAGAGTCCTGTAAAACAATTTACTTCACATTGGAATTATGCATACTATAATACTGTCTGCACGTCTCTTATTTCTATCATGTTCCTTCCCGCTTACATTAAGGTGGCGTATAACATTTTTGAAATTTATTTTGAATCTCTAAACGCATAAAACAAAACTTATCATAGTGCTAATGTCTATAAAAGATATAGGTTATTAAAGGAAATAAAACATCTTACCAACCATTATTATTTGAACAATGGTTACAAGTAGGGATGACCAATGTACCCGCAGATTTTACTACAGTTTTTTTTTTCACACAGTACTCCCTGCTACAAGGAATAGTATACATATTTTTGATATCTGTATTAAATTATTTTCATGACTTCACGTGTACAAAGACAGAGATTTATGCTCCATTAACAATTATATAAAAAGGGCATGTAATTGAAACAAATAATTTTCTTTCTCCAAAAGATTCCCAAAAGCACAGTCTCTTTTGAACAGAATTGTGTTAATTATCACTCAAGGTTTGCACAGACGATCATCAGCATAATTCCCAATACGTACTGTATTGTCAATAGATATAAACACTTATATAAATTTATTTCGAAGCTCTTACACTCGGTGATATGTCTATATTGTTAACGTCATATTTAACTGCTATCTTATCCCACTTACACGTGAAAAGGTAGTGGTAAACTACAAGAGGATTCTGTCACACACCATTTTAGTCAAGTTTGGTGAAATTTTAGATAACTTTACAATTAACAATTATAGGGGTTCTTTAGTCAGTACAAATGATTTCCCTACTATGTATTACTTTACCGCAATGGTATTCCCAGGGGAACAAATTGTGCACCGCTTGTCGCAGATTTGGTTTTGTATTCTTATTAAAGCGGCTTTATGTTGCACCTTTCTCTAGATACGCAGTCAAACATTATCACCACATTTTCATGTTATACAGGTGATATTCTAAAGATGCAAAATCCGTCTTTTTGCTACTGTAAGTTGATATGTTTACACTATCACAGGGAGCTTGTGATTAAATAAACACTGCAGACACTACAGCTTTATATTCAGTAATGTCATATGTACTAAACATTATGATAAAAGATATGACTTCCTTTTGCCGTTGTGAATTTCCTCATTTTAAGGTAGTTCTGCAGAATTTTTTCTACAATGTAGAATTTGATTAAACTCTGATTTTTCAAAACTTCAGAATATACTTAGAAAATTCAGCAAATAAAAAGATAGGATCGTGTGCTTGATTTTTTGCTTGACTGATTTTAAAAATTTGGACCTCATGCAATTTTTCATAATGGGAGTCTATGGGAAAATCAGAACTTTCATAACATTTTCGCGGATAAAATATTTTCTACAATGTAGATTTTCTCTCAGTTGTAAATAAACATATCGCCTATAATGTGGTGAAATAAACTTTCGGTTTATCAAACGTGCAGGCATGTACTATATCTATTGACAAACACTGCAATAACGAGTAGTCATGATAAGACGACATCAATAAAGTTGACCAGTATATTGTCATTAAACTTATACAGAAAGCTACATTTTGCATAATTTGCGCAGATCTGCGTATTTTCCTGTAGTTGTTCAGGTATGCTTTTGAAAATGTGCAATAAGCTAAAAACACCTTTGCGTGTATTCCATATGGCTGCTGGTTAACAAGTCGGTAAGATTCTGGATCATTACAATTTTCCAATTGTATCTGGTACAATTGTAAAACGTTTTAAATCATTAAAAGATGTGGAGAACTGTTTCGAGACAGCCTTATGTTTGGTGTTCCGCCCTTTTACTTATAGATGGACTGTATTATTCAGACGTTACATCTGCTGTAGTTATTTACCTGTCGTGTTGCCTTTCAGTAACAACATAAGCAATAAGAAGGCCTGCAATTGCCAGAAACACTAAAACAAACTTCAGCCATGATATAATGTCCTGAAAATTAAAAAAATATATTTTCAATGATAAAGATGAAAGACCTTACTATATTTAAAGGTATGTTTTGGTTTCATAACAAAATGATTATATTAAGGGCAGTGAACTATAAGCATTATATGTCAAGAGTCTTCTGTTTCTTGCTATATCCGCAAAATCGCATAGTTCGCAATGTTTTGACTCCTTCATAAGCACAGAGATAATCAAAGTGCTCAAAGCGCTGATGGTGGCTGCTAATCAATGTTCAAAATATTACAAAGAAAGCGACAACTGAGGAATTGTTAATATAAACCGTAAGAACATTTTTTTGCATTTTTTTAATATTCGGCTTTGGTTTCAAAATTCATCCTTTTTCACTGCCAGTCATTGTTTACATACACACTGATTCAGTCTTTAACGAACAGTTTTGATCCTGACGAAAACTACAACATAAATTGCATCGAAGATGTTTTACTATGAATAAATAATACAAGCTTTTTCTCCAAATCATTCAGCTTTTAAGATTTCTTTTTAAAGCTTTTGGGCAGTTTCTGTCATGAATTATTATACACACTGATTTAGTCCGTATCAGATAGCTGTGGTTTTCATGAGACTTTTGTG
Organism: Mercenaria mercenaria; assembly: GCF_021730395.1. NCBI lineage: Eukaryota > Metazoa > Mollusca > Bivalvia > Venerida > Veneridae > Mercenaria > Mercenaria mercenaria. The sequence continues at coordinate 40,230,159 of NC_069378.1, forward strand.
AAAGAAAACAACACAAACATGCACCACAAATGCATCTCAGAACGTCAAGTCTGCAGCCAGTGTATTTTAGAGGTGCATTAATTATCACTCCATCTGTTATACTCAAAAGTTCGCTAGACACAACAGCAGGCTTCGCAAAAATGTTAGACATTAAGTCGGACAAGCTTACAACTTTAGTCAGACCGAGAAAAACGTCGAAAAATATGTAACGTGAAACGAATCCGCGCAGTCTGGTCAGAATCCATGCTGTTAGCTTTCAAAGCCTATTGCAACTAGAGAAACCGTTAGCGAACAGCAAGGATCCTGGCCAGAGTGTTTGATCTGGGTCCATGCTGGTCACAAATGCACTATGTTGTTTTTCTCATGGTGCGACTTGAATGAATTTAGCTGAAGTTAGCAGAATCTGTCTTGAAACAATTCAATTTTTAAGTTGGTCAGATCTGTTATCCGACGACTTGCTACAGTCTGACAGATTGCCGTTTCAAAAAGGCGAGTATTAGTATCATCGCTGCGCCCACTTTCACTTTAATGAAAACGTGATACAGTAGCACCATTTAGTCAAAGCGAGCTTGCAACATTTGTCAGCTTCGGCGACCTGTGGGTTTCCACGTTGATTATTCGTGTTTTGTCAGACGAAATTGTACCGAATACATGTGTATCTATGCATACATATAGTATTTTATATTGTACATTTGCTGAAGGAAGATTATCCGTGAGCTGGGAATATTATTTAGAAAACATACATGTCTTTGATTCTCACGGCATTTCACATTGCAAACACTATCGAATGAATTTTATCTGAATGTTCTTTTATTTTTGTTTGATCTCGTATTGCTAAGCATGTTTTAGTATATTATTTTGTTCTTGATATAACGATGAACTGTACATGTTCAAGTTATATTCATACATTACTGTCCTGTTCATAAATCATATCACTAAATTTGCGCTAATTAGTTTTAATTGGCAGTATCAACGCCTGAAGAAATCCATATCACTGCTGATTATCGATTTTCTATAAATAGCCTAATTAACATGTGGTCATATTTTTGCGGGCTTGAAACGAAAACGAGACAATGCAGTCGAAAATTCAGTAACATTCTTAGATCACTAGGGTAGCATTAATATAATATCTTACAATTTGATAGCTATGACGAACATTTAAGTTTGTTCTGACATATTTGAAAAGTGTTACAACTTGCTGGAAAAGCTGTCTATGGACCGGAAATGTTTGGAAACTTTTCCGTTGAAATTCCGTTTCTATTTTTAGCCGCGGATTATTGCTAGCAGAAGTCATTGTTCTTTATCAAATAAAGCCTTAAATTTCGGGAGATATACATGTGACACTACGGTTAGGAAACATTTTTGAATTGTCAGTCTGGATTCCTAGGCTAGGTTTCTATATATATAAGCTACCTTTTCTACGTTATCAGCTACGTGACCTCTGGGGCAGTACTATGCAATAGCTAATCAATATCATCGCTCCAGTTCAGGTGATATGAGGTCATCGTTTATTCACGTGACCATAAATTTGCATATTTGTATTCATACACGTGGTTGTTTTAATTAAAACGTTGACTTCAGTTTATATTGATTTTAGTCGCCGAATTTACATTAAAAATGGTATTAAGGCATATATTGTAGCTTTGCATATTCAGCACGTTGTGTAGATAATTGTTTACCTGGAAAGCTTGGAACTATTTTTGGTTGTGTTGTTAGGATGGTCTTAAGAACTGACAAGATTTCTCAAACTGAGTATTCTTTTCAACACTGGTGGCAGCAGCCACCAAAAACAGTGCTTTTTAGGTTGAAACCGCGAAGCGTTTGAAACCTATTACAACTGTAAGAATTTTATAATGACAGTTTTCACTGAAGCAGATTAATCCGCCGTTGTATCTCCGCACTACTTTTATTGATTACTTTCGAGTATACCTGCCGCTTATCTCTCCACATAATTCCTATGTAAAAGTTCCTGGTCAGGTTTAACATTCATTTCAATGCGTATGATAAAAGAAAATATATATCAAATTATAAATCCGAATTGTTCAATATTCACGGTCATTGGAAACAAATAACATTAATTCAACAAAAGAGAAAATTCTTTAAGGCACGCTTGAACGCAGACATATTATTATGAGGTTTTATGTAAGAAGGAAGTGAATTCCATATGTGTGTGTCATAGAGTGTGTTGTATTTAACACCTTTGTTTATATAACTATTTTTTTATAAGAATTTGGTTTGTTTAGTTAGTGCTAAATAGAAAGATTTTAGTCTTTATACCCAGTCGAAAACACCTTATACAGTTCCGTTAGTTAATATAGTAGTTGTAGTCAGTAGTCCAAAATAGTCGTATCATGTAGAATTTACTACCTTTAGACCTTTAATCTCATATTTATGTTCGATTAATCTTCTACTTAACATTCATTTGCATGAATCGATAACCAATCACAACCACACCGCCATATTCAAAAGTGTAAACAAAAGTCATAGCCATTTTATGCTAAAATATTTTCCCATCTATTGTCTATATACATTTATATATATACAGGTAATTGTGTGTTTCAATTTATAAACATGTATTTATTGTAACTATCGATTTTGTGCATTCATCAATTGTTCCAATGCTCGTAATTATTGTTTTCCATTGGTACGATCGAATGTTTATGTTATAGTTGCAGGATCGTATCTGTCGTCAAATACATATCATAAGAACCCCAGACTTGAGTTGTCATTACTCAATCTACCGGCTGGCAAGGTCGGCGACAGTGGCGCCCAACCATTACATCAAGATCCTTGGATGGTATACAATGCATGAAGAGATGGTACCACGGAATTATCCCGACATCATGTGCTGATGACCTGTAAAAACAAGAAAAAGCATTATGAAGACCATGGCAGAAATTTTGCAACAGAGTACCGGTACTGTGAGTGACTTTTCATTAAATTTATAAGGCCTTACAAACGTGTAAACGACTGCGCAGTTCATAACTCATCTCAGGATGGAGGATCAGCTAGTGGAACTTTGTAACCCCAGCAGTGTTTGATTCTTTATTCATCAACCGGAAACGCAGAAAAACCCTATAAAATTAACAGTGTAATAAGTGTTATTACCTGTAGATCTATGTGTATGACTGTTTACCTATAAATTGCCTTTTTATTTGATTATATATGCAAATCAGATATTGCTAGTGTGTTATTGTATAGTACAATATTGATAATATTTATACATGTGCTGTCCAATTTTTTGCATAAGGGTATATTTTTTTCTGAGGTAAGACCCTGCACACTGCACGTTATAACACAGTTTTCATCGCCATTAACATTTAATCATACAAGGTAGAGATAGAAATATTGATTAGGTAGATTAAAGTAGAACAAAATACTAGTCTAAAAGGGTATGTTCTCTTAGACTAAATCACAGGTGTTTATTCTGTGGATATTTGATAAAATATCCACGGAATTTTAATTTACTTTTGGCCAAAGCCCTACAGATTAATTGCGCACATAAATGTTATAGGTTACTGTAAAAACAGTTATCTGTAATAGCGTTGAGGTAGACACATTGTAATCCCCCAGCCAGATCCGCATTTATCGATATAACGCGTCGCTAAACAGGGTTTATCGGGTTTATACAACACTATCGGAAAACTTAACTATCGAATCATTCAGACTCGATAGCTCAGTTGGATAGTCTGCGGGTTTGTAAACTCGTCAGATTTTGTAAACGCGCGACCGTTGGTTCGAACCCCGGCGTGAGATTTTTTTTTCAAATTTTTTTTCACGGATATTTTTTTCATATCACATACAAAACAATAACAAATAGTAGAATAGTGAAAAATATTCTAAACACATACAGATACTCAGTTGTATATAAAAGAGAAAGGTACATAGAGTGACTAAATACATAGACACACAAAGTAACTATGAATCGTGAATAAAATACACGAACAGACATTGAACATTACAGGTCAAATATAGTTAAAACATTGCGAATACAATATTTTGAAAGTGAAGAAACATTTTACAAGTCACTGAAATGAAAAACTGCAATGAATATTGAACATATGTAAATGAAAATTTATTGAACAAGAGAAATACGAGTAGTGTAGTTGAGACACTGTGATGAATAGCGTAATAATAAGAGAAGAAAGAAATAATTGTTGAAATACAATTAGTGAAGTGTGAAGTGTGAAGAATGAAAAGTGAAACGTAGTGAAACTTATGGTACGGCATCCGTGAAAGCGTATGCAAATTAGTAAATTGTGAAAAATCAAAGGTAAAAAGTAGTGAAGTTTACTGGACGGCATCTAAAATCGTACGCAAAGATAGTGAAGTGCGAAAAGTAAAACAGTGAAATAAAATTTTGAAACAGCAGAAATTGATAAACTGTGGAGATATTGCTAATGAATTGTGAGAAGTGATTGAAGCTCATCATCACTTGATAAAGTGAATGTCAACAGTGAAAACAGAAATTTTTCACTGAAATAAATAGTGAAAGTGAAAAGTGTCATCTGATAATGAACACATTGTGAAAAGTGAAATTGCTATATAAATACACATGAAGCAAAGCTATAGTATGTTTATGCAAAAGTGCTAGTATACACTTAGTGTTATAAAAGTGAAAGTGAAGTAGAAAAGGAAGGAATTCTTCACTCATTAGTGAAGATATTTTTGCAAATAAAAAGCTTAACAGACATCTCATCATCGAGTAAAAATTAGCTTATATAATTGTGATGGAAACAGAAACGTGTTAAAAGTACAGTTGATGAATAAGCATTAAAGCAGCTGTCTCACTGATACAGAAAATTGATGAAATAGCATTAAAGCAGCTGTCTCACTGATACAGAAAATTGATGAAATAGCATTAAAGCAGCTGTCTCACTGATACAAAAAGTTGATGAAATAGCATTAAAGCAGCTGTCTCACTGATACAGAAAGTTGATGAAATAATATTAAAGCATCTGTCTCATTGATACAGAAAGTTTATTTTGAAACTTAGTCATCTGTGTTGAAGTTGAATGTGAAGTGGAATACACAAGACTACTTGAATTTCCCTACGGTGCAAACGGTTCTGAAAAGGAGTAAAACTGTCAAATTAATAACAGTGTTGTATACAACAGTATATAGTGGTTAGTTAGATAGAATAAAGCTACAGAATTCTGAGTATAGTGATATACAAAAAGAAACATTATGGAAGATCAAATCTCTGAAAGAGAATACGGAAAACGGAGGAGAGATGCATTGAGAGAACAAGAGTTACAGAGAAATGAAGAAAGAATGACAATGAGGGAAACGAGAAGATATGAAAATGGTCGTCCACAGGAGGTTTATGAAAGAGATGAAATACATCTAAATGATCAGTATGACAGCAATGAAAGAATTGATGAACGGAAAGGATATCAACCAACAGATAGGCAAAGGAGAAGATCAAATAGAATCGATGAAAGTCATTACCCAAATGATAATATTGGTGAAATTAATATGCCACTTTCTCAACAAATACATAGATATGATGGTCAAAGAGAGCATGAAGAGAACCAAAGAAGAGAGGAATTGAGTAAACCTGAAAAATATCGCCGGTCAGTGGAACATGTTTCCAGGAATGATACAGACATTGCCGGAGGAGCAATAAAGAATACTTCAAATGAAAAGGAAATTATAGGCAAAGAGAATCTTAGACGAAGTTCAGGAGTTAACAGTAAGAGTGTATCGTTTGAAGCAGATAGACAGACAGTTGATAATGCAAACAAAGAAGAGGAAAGTTTCCAAACACGAGATCACGATTACTCTGAATTCGATTTAACTGAAGAAATGACAAAGTTGGACAGAAAATTGAGCTTACTAAAGAAAAGTAACGCGGCTATTTTAAGTGAAAGCAAAGTGCTTTCAAGTACAAGAAACATTGAGCCTCGAGAAATAGACTCTATGAATCACAGCAGGAATGAAAGACTTGAAGTAAACAAAGATAACGTTGATAATAGAAACATTTATTACAATGAAGGTCATATTAACGACATTCCTCTCAGTCGAAAATATACAGATCGTGCATCGCAGAATATAAACAAAAATCGGCAACAAACTACAGAAGGCCTTAGAAGTCGTATGTCTGAAAGAAACACAAGGCGAAATCAAAATGATTTCAATGATGATCAGTATTATGATAGAAATGCAAAACCATATAGTAATTATAGAACGGATGAGAGACAGGAGCAAGGTGACTTATATGAATATCAAAGGACTTACAGAGATGAATATGGAGCAAGGCCTAAGACAAGTAAAGTAGGCAAGGCTTATGAAGATGAAATACAGACATTTGATAGAGAGGTATATGAAACAGAATCTATACCCAAAACAATCAGAGATAAAACACAGTCGACGACTAGAAGAGGTACAATAGATGGAGAAAAGGTTCATATGTATCAAACAAATCAGCCAATGAAACAGGAAGCCCCGGTTGTAGACGAAGCATATGATAGAAATGACATCAATTTTCAAGAATACAGAAAAGCAAATGACGAAGTTCTGCAATACGAATTACAAAGAGAAAGAAACATATTACAGCGATTACATGAGCAAAATAGAAAAATTGACTTAGAAAGAAAAATGGCCGAGGAAGAAGAGCAAAAAGTTATGGAAAGAATCAACAGTTTGAAGTTTGCAGAGAAATAATTAGATAAAAGTAGAAAAGAAAGAGAAAGACTACAAAGAGAAATCGAGAAAAAGTACGAACTCGAAACATTACGAGCACAGAGGTTGAGGTTGCTAAAGAATCAAGAGGAGGAACTGTCTGTTAAAATGAAAACTCAAAGTGAAGATTCAGATGGATACAATTACAAAAGTAGAAATACAGGTTACAATGCTGACAAAAGTAGAAGTGTAGAAAGCAGGAGTGATATAGTCAAAGGCAGAGAAAGTTTCTGGAATGGAGATGATGACAGATATACAGTAAATCAGCGTATGAAGGATTTCAAAACTGACGATACTCCGAAACACCAAACTGGGTTTGGCAAACCAAAGATTCCGCCATTTGATGGAACAGATTTTAAAGTTTGGAAAATAGAAGTCGAATGTATCATGAAGAGCAAGATGTACCCCGAGTCACTAATAGCCCAAACTATGAGAAATTCTTTAAAGGGTCAGACAAGAAAAGTGTTGCTGACAATAGACCCAATGGCAAGCTCTGATGAGATTCTGAGAAAGTTAGAAGACATATATGGTACTACTCAGACCGAGGATTCCATTATGCAAGACTTCTTTAATGCAAGACAAGAAGAGAAAGAAACAACTTCAGATTGGGCTCTCCGACTAGAAACAATCATGCAGTTAGCTGTTGAAACAGGAGAAATTCCAGAAAACAAAAAGAACAGTTTATTAAAGCAAAGGTTTTGGAAGGGACTTAAAAGCGAGAGACTGAAAAATAATACAAGAGTTACCTATGAGTCTACAGCAAGTTTCGAGGTCTTGAGAAAGAAAACTCGAGTTGAAGCAGAAGAACTTAAGAGATCAACAGAAGAGAAAACACAAAAGCCATTGACAAGTACTCAGGAGAGTAGTGGACAAGACTCTGATATTCCGACTCAGTCAGATGTTACACTACAGCAGCAGCAATTGAAATCATCTTCAGGTTTCATTAACGAACAAAGAGATATGATGAGAAAGTTGATGGAAAAGATGAACCAGTTAGAAAAAGAGATAATAAATATCAAAACAGAAAAGCAGCAAGAAAAGCCCAGACAAGAAGAATACAGAAGACCGCCATATGGATATTCACCCGATTACAGAGAAATGCCCTACAGAGGAGGTTATCAAAGAGGAAGTAGACCATATTATGGAAGATCGAGAGGAAGACCGTACTATAGAGAAAGGTTTGATAAGTACGACCATAGAAGAGCACCAGATAACAAGAACGAGAACATTGACAAAGAACTAGATAAATCAGAAGAACCCAAAAAGGCAAACACAGGAAAAGAAAAGAAAGATTTAAACCAGTAAATGCTTCCATCGCAGGGCATGATGTAAGCTTTAGTAATCAAAACTGCCCTAAAGATAATATTTTGGATCGGCTGATAGGTTCATCAAATGAGACAACAATACAGATTGAAGGTGTGACATCAAAAGGTCTTATAGATAGCGGGTCAATGGTTAGCTCAATATCAGAAACATTTTATCAGACACTACCTACAAAACCGACACTTCATACTCTGGGTGATTTTGAGCTAGAAGTTAAAACAGCAAATGGCACAACTGTACATTACATGGGTTACATAGAGGCTACGATAGAAAGTGAAAGTTTCGAAAATGGCTCAATAACAACGTTGTTTCTTGTGGTCCCACCAACAGAATACCATCATAAGGTTCCAGTTTTAATCGGAACTAATGTCATCAGAGAATTTAAACAAAGGAACCAAACATCAGATAACACACCTGATGAATGGAAAACTGCGTTCATGTCCGTAGAATTAGCATCAGTTGGCATTGTTACTACAACACAACCTGTCACATTAAAACCTATGGAAGTTAGAACTATAAGTGGCTTCGTACGAAAAATCAGAAACACCGAAGCTGCAGTTACAGAACCAATTGAAGAAACTTACCATCAAAAGCCAATAGTTTGTCCCCGAGTGATAAAGCTTACAAGTGCAGGGAAAACAGAACGTGTACCTGTGAAAATTTGCAATATGTCTGCAAAGGTTTTGAAAATTCCACAAAAGTCTGAAATCTGTCAACTGAACGAAGTGAAAATTGTCAGGAATGCAGACATCTGTAACGAAAAATCTGATTCTGAAAATGGAAACATAGATGAGAAGAGCAAGAAATACACATCGGCCCTAGAACCGACAGTTTCTGTATATCAACATACAATATCTGTAAGCGAAAGTAAAAAAGGTAACACTGAAAAAATACTTACCTGGTTTCTCGGATTGTACATCCTCACCATCGAATAATGGACCTGAAATAGAAAACAAAAATATAATTGAGAAGGTAGACTTACCTGATTCTATGGATCCTCCCCCTTCACTTCCAAGTCTGTCACCTGAAACAGAAAAGGATACAATGTCAGGAAACAAATGTGATCTGAAACAAGATTTTGGTGTTGGCATAGAAGATTCAGAACTTACATGTGAACAAAAGAAAAAGGTATATAACTTATTCAAGAAGTGGGAATCAGTATTTCCGAAACATAAAAACGACATCGGCCATACCACAGCTGTTCGACATAAAATTGAACTTACAGATAACGAACCATTCAAAGAACCTTACAGAAGTGTACCCCCTGCTATCTACAACGAAGTACGTGAACATCTTAAAGAAATGCTAGATATCGGTGCAATCAAAGAATCTAAAAGTCCATGGTCATCCAATGTCGTCATAGTAAGGAAAAAGGACGGGACAATTCGCTTCTGCCTGGACTATAGAAAATTAAACAAACGAACGAAGAAAGACGCTTATCCGATCCCTAGAATTGATGACACTCTCCATCTTTTAGCAGGAGCGAAATATTTTTCGAAATTGGACTTAAAATCAGGTTACTGGCAGGTAGAAATGGAAGAATCAGACAAAGAGAAAACAGCATTCCAAGTGTGGGGTATCGGTTTCTTCGAATGTAACAGGATGCCATTTGGGCTATGTAACGCCCCAGCAACGTTCCAACGTCTCATGGAGAGGTGTATGGGTGACCTAAACTTAAAAGATTGCTTGATATATCTGGACGATATCGTCATATTTTCCGAAGATATAGATTCTCACTTAGATCGTCTAGATGCAGTCTTCCAACGCTTGTCTGATAACAACTTGAAGATTAAACCATCGAAGTGCCAATTCTTTAAAGATCACATAACATATTTAGGTCACGTGGTATCAAAAGACGGAATACAAACCGATCCGGAAAAGACAAAAGTTGTTAAAGATTGGCCAGTACCAAAATCTGTAAAAGAAGTAAGGAAATATTTAGGCTTTGTCGGCTACTTCAGAAAATTCATAAAAGGATTCGCCACCATTGCCAGACCACTAAATAATCTCCTGATAGGTCATCCGTTGAAAAGTGACAAACCTAGCAAGCGAAAAGACAAAAGGCAGCCATTCATTTGGGGCACAGAACAACAACAGGCATTCGAGGAATTGAAAAGCAAGTTAATTAATCCGCCTATCCTTGCCTATGCAGATTACAAACTACCGTTCAAACTTCATACAGATGCATCTTTGAAAGGTCTCGGAGCCGTACTATATCAAAAACAAAATGGTACAGACAGAGTTATTGCATACGCCAGTAGGAGCCTAAAACCAGCAGAGAAACATTATCCTGCACACAAGCTAGAATACCTTGCATTGAAGTGGTCCGTAACAGAAAAGTTCCACGACTATCTGTATGGCGCGGTATTCGAAGTTGTAACAGACAACAACCCACTGACGTATGTTACCACTACTGCTAAGCTAGATGCAACTGGACAACGATGGATGGCAGCTTTATCCAACTATAACTTCAGAACTACTTACAGAAGTGGCAAAAACAACACCGATGCAGACGGACTGTCTCGTATTCCAGCACAAACGTCAGATATCAGTGAACAGAGTACTCAAAAGAACTGCATCAGTGCAATGTCATTAGCAACATCTTCACCACCATCTGAAACACCACTTGCCTTCTCCATACTTTCTCCCGAGTCTTTGGATATTGTTGACCCGATACCGTCACAAGAGGTTCCCATTGACATCATTCAGTCGCATTCATTAAGTTCAAAAGATTGGAGGAAAGCACAACAAGACGATCCTGTTATTTCCCAGCTTATTGACCATCTGGAAAAGGGCACTAGACCGACAGCTCAGCGGGTCAGTGGTAATATTTCACCAGTTGGTAGATACCTACGGGACTGGAACAATCTTGAACTTAGGGACGGCATACTGTTTAGATCCGGTCAATACAGAGAGCAGAAGTATAAGCAGCTCATATTACCAGCTTCTGTCAAAGAGGAAGTGTTCAGCGCCTTACATGATGATCTCGGACATCAGGGCCGTGATAGAACAACATCTCTCTTCAAACAACGATTCTACTGGATTGGTATGGATGCTTATATTGAAGACAGAATTCGGAAATGCCAGCGTTGTATTGCAAGAAAAACGCAGCCAGGTAAAGCACCTCTTGTCAGTATCTCGTCAACTGCTCCGATGGAAATTGTATGTGTGGACTTTCTGAGTCTTGAGCGGTCCAAGGGTGGCTTTGAACATATACTTGTAGTTACAGACCACTTTTCAAGATATGCACAAGCCTACCCAACCAAGAATCAAACTGCTAAGACTACAGCAAAGGTGCTATTTGAACAGTTTATCGTCCATTACGGATTTCCCGACAGAATACATAGCGATCAAGGAGCTAATTTTGAGTCTAGTCTCATAAAAGAACTATGTATTCTGGGAGTCACGGAAAAGTCTCACACCACTCCATATCATGCTATGGGAAACGGAATGACGGAACGTTTTAACAAGACGCTTTTGAAAATGCTGGGAACACTAGAAGAAACCAAGAAATCAGACTGGAAATCATTTGTAGCCCCTTTGGTCCATGCGTACAATGTTACCATTCATGACAGTACCGGCTTTTCCCCATATTATATCATGTTCGGGAGACAGCCAAAACTTGCCATCGACGCCTTACTTGGTATTCATTTCGATGAAGATAAAGCCAAGACAAGAAACGAATATGTCCGCAAGTTACGAGACAGACTGAGCTTTGCATATGAAAAGGCAAAGAAAGCCGCAGATGAAAAGGCACAAACGAACAAGAAAATATACGACCAGAAAGCAAGGGCCGCTAAATTACATCCAGGCGATATTGTTCTTGCAAGAAACGTAACCATCAGGGGAAAACATAAGATCGCGGACAGATGGGAGTCAAATCCATATGAAATTATTTCCCAGCCAGATGAAAACACTCCAGTATACATAATCAAATCATGTAATTAAAAATCGAAGAAAACGAGAACATTGCACAGAAATCTTCTATTGCCAGTCAGAACTAAACAAGCAGAAAAAGCCAGTGAATCAACCAATCATAACAAAAGCGTCGAGGTTGAGAAATACGTCATACCACAGAAAAGAAGGAATACACAACAGACAAGACATATGGACAACTTAGACGAGGAGAGGCCAAAACGTCAGAGGCGTCCACCAAAGTGGCAATCTACAGGAGAATGGACAGTGTGAAAATAAACACGAGTGAACAGTAGTAACGAACAGTTGTTAATAAGTGATCATAAGTGCTAAGTTTAGACTTAACTGTGTCAGTGTGAATTTGTATATACTTACCTTTTGTGTGATAAATGCGTCATACTTAATAATACTTACCTTCATGAACAAACAGTCGAGTTCGAATGAAAATAAAAATGTGTAAATACTTACCTGTTGTATTTGTGTGTACGTTATCACTTCATGAATACTTACCATTAAGAGACGGAATGAAGCTATCCGCCAACGAGATTAACCTGAAATAGAAAGGTCATAAATGATTCCATATATTCTGTTTTCAGTGTGAACTGAGTAAGGTTTTAGATGAGAACTACACAAATGTGTCAATATAATCACGTGTGAAATGTGAAATATACCAGTAATATCTGGAAGAACTTTAAGAGTGCAAGATACTTACCTATGCTATTGAAACTAATGTATATACATACCTACCTTAATTGAATAGCATCCGTTAAATCATATGGAAGTGCAGGATACGACATTAAAGTGTGTAACCTATACTTGAATGTTACTTATACTTACCTATGGTAAATAATAAATATGTGTTGATATATAGAAATATATATTGAATTAACACGGATACATATTCAGCATTCTATACTATGTATGGATAAAATATGGATACAATCGTCATACTTACCTTTTTATACAAGTAAATATGGAAATTATGATGAACACGTGTTGGTCACACATATAATCTGTTATGTTTCCTGCAAAAGTGTTGAAAAAGGTGTTCGAAAATATTCCATCGCATGAGGATTTACGACACGCATCCAATAGTTGACACTATCACGCATGGCGATAGTTACATTGAACTTGATCTTCTATGAAGAAGTTGCCAGAAATATGTGCGATACAATAGATTTAAAGTTTATCAATTGTCTAACTTTTACCTGGAGAAAATAAATCTTCGTACACTACTTGGATGTATTTCTTAAACTCCTATGTAAATGGCAATAGAACGGATACTTCATTTCTGTTGTTGTTTACATGCACAGAATTCTAAACATAGCCATGAGTGAATTTCATAGATGTTGTTCATTTATTTATGTAATTGCCATATGTTTCCGACATAACAGTCTAATTACATGATATTTTTTCAGGTTGCTGAAGACCGAAAAGTTTTAACTATATAGTTATGATGTAATATGTGATTTTTTTTCAGATTTTCTTGTTTGCCATTTTATCGCCTTGTCGAAATGTCGGGACGACATTTTTCGGCCAGGGGGAATATGTCATAGAGTGTGTTGTATTTAACACCTTTGTTTATATAACTATTTTTTATAAGAATTTGGTTTGTTTAGTTAGTGCTAAATAGAAAGATTTTAGTCTTTATACCCAGTCGAAAACACCTTATACAGTTCCGTTAGTTAATATAGTAGTTGTAGTCAGTAGTCCAAAATAGTCGTATCATGTAGAATTTACTACCTTTAGACCTTTAATCTCATATTTATGTTCGATTAATCTTCTACTTAACATTCATTTGCATGAATCGATAACCAATCACAACCACACCGCCATATTCAAAAGTGTAAACAAAAGTCATAGCCATTTTATGCTAAAATATTTTCCCATCTATTGTCTATATACATTTATATATATACAGGTAATTGTGTGTTTCAATTTATAAACATGTATTTATTGTAACTATCGATTTTGTGCATTCATCAATTGTTCCAGTGCTCGTTATTATTGTTTTCCATTGGTACGATCGAATGTTTATGTTATAGTTGCAGGATCGTATCTGTCGTCAAATACATATCATAAGAACCCCAGACTTGAGTTGTCATTACTCAATCTACCGGCTGGCAAGGTCGGCGACATGTGCAGCTTTGGAACTAAATGTTTCTATCAGGTAGTTCGTTTTAGGTTTAACAATAGAAAGATCCCTGTGTAACGCAGACTGTTATGACTTTATGAGCAGAATGTAGTAAATCTGAAATGTATATAGGACAATCTCCTTTTCTACATTTGTACACTAGTTTCTCTTAGGTATGTTAAAGCAGTCTGGTCTGAAACCCGATTGATTTCTGTGTATTATATATGTTCGTTTAAAAAAGTCATGTAACTGTGTCGCAATGTGACGTTCAAATATTAGCTTATATAACTTAGATATTGTATTAAGTATGGAAATATGTCTTATGTATGGTATTTTATTTGATATATATACAGTTATGCCGCCACCTCGTTTACAAATCTCAAAACTATAGCCTGGGATTACTAATTCATTATCGTGTACTTCTTGTGTATAAAACATTTTGCATAATACAATAATATCAATATGTAAAGACTGCATTAAATGAAATTTTAATTCATCTCGCTTATTAAGAATATGTTGAATATTTAAGTTAAAAATGCGCAAACCTTTTACTTTTGTTTTGTGGCTGACTATTAATTGCATTTCGAGATGCATCCAATACATACCTATCAATCGCGGTAGGTCGTCCAGGCTGATATTAATTCTTAAGCTGTCCCTATTACTCGCACACAGATAAACACTTTTTACAGTAAAACATGTACATGTAGTACATTCATTGTAAAAATTTGTATACAGCTACAATATTTGCACAGGTTTAATTGAAAACGTGCTATTGTTTACTCTCGAGCAAGTTACACATGTACCGGTATTTTTATCAAGTGAACAAGGGGCTTTATGATGTAAACTAATAAAGTTATGGAAGGGAATGTCCGCCAGGACATGCATGCTGCTAAATGACATTGCTATGTTATTAACTTACATATGCGTTCTGCAACATTGCAACTGCATTTTAGGGAATCTCCGCCAGGACATGCGTGTTGCCTTGTGTTATTCGTTTTAAACTAAATGCAACATCCATGCGTCTTTGTCTTACATTCCATCCGTTAATGGCACACACGCTGCATCTTTCGTCACTGCATGTATGTAAAATGCATATTCTTGCATGTAAATGGCAAATGCATTCATTCTGTGGCATATTAAAATGTTTTTGTGAACAAGTTCTAAGTGTTTTGTACGCTTTACTTTCTGAAATTGATTAAATCGTTCCTCCATTATATAAAACTAACACATGCATGTTAACATTTAGTTGTTGCCCGTTGTTTTTGATATATAGGTCCCTGTCGTAGACCTTTTCCATGTAGGTCCCTACTTTAAATTCACGGATTCTTAGTATTGCAATGATTGAAATTTATGCAAGGCGAAAACAGTGCTAAGTAAGCACTAAGCAGCACGAAGTTAATCAAATGTGACTTTAACATTTGTAATATGAAATTCGTAGAAAGCTGGGAACCAAAATTTCCGGCAGTTTCCGTAAAATCAGTGAACCATGAACGGTGTTTTAGTAAAAACAAGTACCCAACGAATTTGCCTCCAAAAAACGTATTGGTCAAAGCTTTCAGTAAATACATAACAGATTCAGGAAGATTTGATTAATGTAAATTGAACCCATTTAACCCACGGAAACTACCGAACACGTAAATTTGCTGTCGAGAGTGGTCTCCCGTGTATACTAATTTGCGCTAAATTTTTTGCTTTTTGTTGGTTCCCTGTAATGTTGTAATGCACTACCGTGCTTAAAATTTTGTTATACTGCAAGTTTAAATATTTATTAAAGC
Source organism: Mercenaria mercenaria (assembly GCF_021730395.1). Taxonomy (NCBI): domain Eukaryota; kingdom Metazoa; phylum Mollusca; class Bivalvia; order Venerida; family Veneridae; genus Mercenaria; species Mercenaria mercenaria. The sequence continues at coordinate 40,245,990 of NC_069378.1, forward strand.
CATGTGTAATATAAACAAGAACCATGTGGTTGCAAACATCACTAATGTTAAATCCAAAAAGCAGTAACAATCAAGTTATGAAAAATTCGGAATATTCACAAGTCACAACGTTGTTAATAGCTCGTTACATTCAGTAGCAACAAAGTCAAATACGCGTAAGAAAACATAGAATACAGTTAGTAATAGCATGAGTATACATTTCAATATTGCAGTAAGCAAACAAAAAGGTTGAACGCACTTGTCAATTACATGCAAGAATAACCGACATTCATGAAAGGACTGTTTTCTTAGCATTAAGAAGCATTAAAGATGAATTTCTTGTTAGGCAAATATAAGAAACTAAAATGCAGTTGCAATGTTGCAGAACGCATATGTAAGTAAATAACATAGCAATGTCATTTAGCAGCATGCATGTCCTGGCGGACATCCCCTTCCATATAAAGTAACACTTCATTTCATAGAGTTACAGTTTATGCATAAGCCATTTAGGTTTATGAAAAAGTTACTATTTTTGTGATGAGAGTGTTTGTCGTCTGATTCCTAGTGACATCCTCTGAATGAATTGTGTTGGTGATTTCGCTGTCTTTCTATATGTATATATTTCATAGTTGTTTTTTATACATATCAAACTTGTGTTAATCAAACTTAATGTAAACTAGTACTCACCTTTCTTGCACAGAGAGCTTTTGATGATCTATCTATTACAATACGCGTGTTTCTGTCCCACAATATATCATGGAACAAATCAGCATTGTCGCTTCGGTCACTTGCTGGTTCAGCTCTATCTTCTACAGGCAAGTTCCAGTCTCTCTCCTCTGTCAGTGGGTGTATATGGGATTGATGCTTCTTTAATCGATAATGCTTCACAAACGTTCTAAGGGGTATATGTCCAGACGCCATAGTAACCACAGTGAATCTAGTATCAAAGTATTTGATGGTTTGAAAATTAGTTAATAACAGATAATTAAATAACTTATTTCTATTGAGTTTTTCTAATGTAATTATTAATTAAACATGTCCTTTTATGAAAATTTACAAGTAAGGTTATAAATATAAACATTAACAGTTTTTAAAAACTATATACGTTTAGTTGACATTGATATCTAGGAGAATTTGATATGGTATTCAAAGCCACAATTGAAGTCTGTAAAAGCGATTTTTAGGAGTTTTCTATATTACAGGATAATCAATAATCAGTGACACTAAATGGACATTTGATAATTAACCTTGTTGAAATTCTATGAAATGATACGCGTGGTATCATCACAATGGATTTAAAACAATACATTGCACCGTCGATCAATTATCGACATTCATGAACATTTTCTTTGATCGCCAATATGAAAAGAAAATTTGTGATTCAAATAAAAAAGATCTTTACAACTGATGTAGTAGAAACTCTATGATATTTGTGATATAACACCACAATATTAATACACAGTCAGATAAAATAGAAAATTTGCTAAGATAGAGAGTTTATTTCCGCAAAATATGACAATGCTTGGAAAGTAAATTTATAACCAATTCGAATATATCTATGAGAAATACTGTATCATGTGCAGATTCTTTTCACTCGGTTAAATGCACAATGGTAAAATACTGATTTTTTTTTATCTTTCGACAACAAATTTTATCTTAAAATCTTAGGTGTCTTAAAAAGGTTTCACGTACATAATTATAATAAGTTTTTGTTTCTTTTGTTTTTGTCAGTTGGCAAAACAAAAAAAAGTAAATAAAATTCATATTTGAAAATATGGTTTTGGTAGTCAATTGACAGAAAGTTAATTGATTCTGAAAATTCAATTATCCTTCACAGCCATTCGTTTATGTTACATGATTACATAGAAAACACAAATTATCAATTAAAGTACAAGCGTATTTGTCTCGAACAATTACAATAAGTTTTTATTTCTTTTGTTTTTGTCATTTGGCAAACAAAAATAGTAAATGAAATTCATAAATTGAAATGAAGGTTTTGGTTTTATTTGTTTCTTTGAGTCTCATTATTGTACAAATATTTACATATATACAAATATAAAAGTCATAAAAAGGACAATGCCATTCATAATATTGAATTACAAGAGGCTATTAAGTAAAATATTAAAATACTCTATCCCATATCCTGAAATTTCAACATGTTTAAACATTCAACATTAAAATGCTTTGAGTATTACATGTTAGCTATAAATATAAACAAGAACTGTCGGTTGACAGCAACGCTCGACCATTCGACAGTCTTGTCAAATGAATGAATTGGCATAATTTTGTAAAATTTCAAAACGAGATTTTGTAAGCTGTATAATGCATATCAACTAAAGACAATTGACAGTGGTGTGAAGATTCAATCATTTCCCATCAGTGGGTACTGCCAAAACTTAACCAAAAACATCCAAGTCGAAAAAAAAGAGGGCATAAACCTGAAAAAAAAAGAAAAAAAGGTAGAGTTATGGAACCTGTCATTGCATGTCAGATCATCATAATGATCAAGTGTGTGAAGTTTCAATCCAATCCACTCCCATCAGTGGGCATTGAGGGGAAAAAGAAGAAATAGTTATGGAGTTATGGAACTTGTGCAATGTAAGCCATCAAAGACCTAACAAATCAGAACGCCGACACCGACGCTTTGGTAAGTCCAATAGGTGATTTCATAGAAAACACAAATTATCAATCAAAATAAAAGCGTATTTGTCTCAAACAACACAGTACAGATAAAGTAGTAATGCACTGGCAGACTTAAATTACGTAAAAAATTGTGAATGAAACATATAAACTAACAGGCTATTTTCAATATTCACAGAAAACTGTATTTGTTACTTAGGTTACTTTGTAACACTTAGTTTCAAAGACATAATCAGTATATTCATAGTAACTAACATGCGTGCTTTTTAATCTTTAAAATGACAATATAATCAGTATGTGTAATATTGTATTATGATTTATACTTGCCTTTCATGTAACGTTTGTGACTGTAATTTACGTTACTAAGTCAAAAATAAGTTTGTGTCGCACATATCTCAAAAGTATGATTTGACATAGGGTCATCTAACACCAAATGAATATTATTCAGTAGCTGTGCACCTAGGATTTTGTATCGGATTTCTGTCAGTCAGATCAGAGTTATGACACTGTTTCTCAAACATATGAATAAAGGGCATGCAAGTTTGTGTTGCATGGATCTCAAAAAGTATTACACTTACAGTAATAAAACATTAGGGGATTGTTATAAAACGTGTGAAGTTGAACACCAAATGTTCTCTTTGGGATCTCCCTCAGCTAGACCAGAGTTATGGTCCTTGAATTAGTGAAAACTACACATAAACTGCTCAAAAGCTTGTGTTGCATATATCTTAAAACTTTTTCATCTAGAGTCATGAAACCATGTGTAAATATTATCCATCATGTGAATTTGTGCACACATACTGAAGAATTGTGCAAAAATCGATTCTATTATCTTTCCTTGTTTATTGAGATCAACGCTATACCTTGTTGTCTCCCTTCGACCGTCTAGCTAAATATCGATCACTGTCGGATATTTTTAGCGAGTGTTGCAGATCGTTATGGTTCGGCTATGTCCGCTTATCGTATCACGGGAGCTGCCGATCATAAAAAATAAGGATTGTAGATTAGAGATCTACTGTAAAAACGTAGTGGGAAGGGTGATTTGTTTTACACCAATTTTAAGTACTGGTAAAACAACATCAGCAAATATAGTCATCAACTTGGTTTAATTCTGTTTTTTAATAATGTAAAATACGGAACGGAAAAAAGAAGACACTATGTTATTTAGTAATAGGCGACCATAACATACATGTAGATGAAACTACTATTATCTTTAAAAATAGAAAGCGGGAAAAAGTTATAATTTTTAAAAGTGCTTACAAACTTAACATTTTCCTTTTCAGTTATTATAAATAGATGTGAAGTGCGTTTTTTTTTTAATTATTATTACATTCAATGGAGTTAAAAGTTAAGTAATTAATCAATTTATTGCGGAGTGAAAATTTAAGTAATAAATCAATTGATTGCATTTAACTATATTTAACTTGTCAAAATTAATTTTGCTATGTAATGAATATTTCACACACTAATGAAAAATGAACAGAAAAACAAACTAGCAAACATACTTGACAATGTAAAAGGTATCTTTTTATGACACCAGAGCCTGTTAATTGGAAGTGTGACCTATTTGCCCCCGAGCCAGTCATTGTGTAATAAAGTATGTGCGGATTATGACTTCTCAAGGTTTCTCAAAGGGACTGACTGACTGATTTAATAAATGTCAGATTTTTAAAATAAAAAGTGGAAAAACCTAAGAACAAAACAACCTTATCATAGCAAAAAGTATTTTAGGAAAGATTTAGGATAATGTGACACTAAAGTAGTGTAAAGGTTATTCATAATAATTATCACGAATATTTTTACTAAATGAACAAGGGATTACAGTTTTTCATATCTTTTAGCGCGTGCTTCTTGAGATTAGCTGTGCATACATTAAGTTCAACTCAATTTCGATTTATTGCATAAATATAATGCCCACTAAGCAAGTGAAAGCATTATATGATATGGAGCAGAGAGAGTACAAATAATTTTCAGGAGGGACAATAAACCAAAGAGCTATAAAAATGTATTTTATACTTCTTTGACTAAACTAATAAATCAATAGACGACAATTTTTCACAATGTTGTCACAAAACTTTTATAGTATGATATTTTCACTCTAAGGCGAACCTTCGAATCTTTCACACGTGTTTTTAATATCGAACAATTAACCTGTATTCAGGAAAAAATACTGTTAATCAAATACAAGTAATAACTCAATCACTGTCACATTATCTTATGTATCTAACAACATTACAACATTTGTACTTGAAAATAAAAAAAAATAATATTTATTGTGTATTTAAGTCTCGTTCATTAAACATGCTCTTACGCAATCACCGAGAAGATTATTATCTGTGTAATAAAAAGACCTGATCGTCCCTAATCCCCTAATAAAAAGGTGCTGATAAGCAATAAACTTGCAAAAAGCTGTTAATTGGCAATAAGCAACGATCGAAAAGTGCTTTTATATGGCTGTTTCAGAGGCTCCGAAAACAATTTATTCAAAATGTGGCATCATATAATTCTTTATTATTCCTTCTGTTGAGAAGGAATATTATAGTTCAATAAGTCACACTCGACTGAGCTACTGATACCGAAAGCTGTTGTCATTACAAGCTGGCCAATAAAACTCCGTGACCTTAGAAATAACCTCTGACGTTAGACTATTCTTTCCTAATTGAGGCGACTGTCTGACTGAACGCGTTCCGTGGATTACATATTACTAAACCCGGGGATGTTATTTCCTCCATTCTTGAGAAACATAACATACATTCAGTCGACCAGATAGACATATATCAGCAAATTTAAATGTAAACAACTAAATATTATCGTTACCTTGAAATGCATACTTAATATACGAAAACAAACCCCATTGCGACCCTCTAATTATGCGCAACAAATTCACGCATCGAATCGTAATTGATTAACCGGGTCAATGTCTTATTTACTCTACTGAAAGTGGTAACAGATTTAATTTGTTGTTGGATTTAACAATTTATGTTAATACTTACTTGAAAATTTTTGGCAGTATAAAACAGACATTGCAACCAAAATTTTACAAGATGATTATTTTATATTTATATAGATATGCCCTAGAAGGAACTTTTGCTATGCTTTAACTTGTAACATATTTATGGTTAAAACTTAAACTAAGGGGTATTAGTATAATTAAACGAATCTTTAAAATACTAGACAGTGGCTATATCGTTTTGTTTTAAAGAAATATATACATAGTTGCAACGTGCATCATGTCTTATGATTTTTTTATTTATTAACATCATACGTCAGCATCTTTCCCTGTAACATTTATTTTGCGGAAAGCTAGTAATTCCCATAAACTATGGTTCGTCTTAATCTATAGACGTTTTGTGTTCACATCTTTGTGATGTGTTTAATGCTATTTTAGAGTCTGGTTTTTTCCCAGACAAATGGACAGAGGGTATTATTGTACCGGTATTTAAAAAAGGTGACCCCAAAGTTGTAAATAATTATAGGGGAATAACTCTAGTTAGTTGTATGTCTAAGTTATTTACTACAATATTAAATAATAGAATTGAAACATTTTGTAACAATTATTCAGTAATTTCTGATTGCCAATTCGGTTTTAGAAAAGGAAAGTCTACTGTTGATGCTGTATTTATTCTGCACTCTGTTATACAACATTACCTAAATAATAACAAACGCTTATATGTAGGATTTATTGATTTAAAATCCTGTTTTGATAGTATTTGTAGAAATTCACTATGGTTGAAAATGTACAAGTGTGGCATTCAAGGAAAAATTCTGCGCATTATAAAGGATATGTATGATAAAGTAAAATCATGCGTAAGATGCTGTAATTCATATTCTGATTTTTTCCAGTATGCAATAGGCTTACGTCAAGGGGAGGTAATTTCGCCTATACTCTTTTCTCTCTTCGTAGAAGACCTTGAATTGTACTTACAAGGCAATTTTAGTTCTGGTTTATTGATTGACGACATTGTATTAATTCTATTACTTTTTGCCGATGATATGGCAATTATGGGTAAAACTCCGGAAGATCTGCAGAATAGTCTTGATTTATTACACACATATTGTATACAATGGGGATTAGAAGTTAATGTTATGAAAACTAAAATTGTTGTATTTAGGAAAAGGGGAATTACTTTCGCTAGAGAAAGATGGTTTTACAATAACCAACCGATAGAAGTTGTAGATTATTTTAATTATCTTGGTACAGTTTTTAACTATACAGGGAGTTTTGTGTTAAACCAAGAACATTTGATTGGTAAAGCATTAAAGGCTTTAAACGTTTTATTGTATAACTGTAAAGATTTTGATTTTAAACCAAAGTTATTATGTCAGTTGTTTGATTCTTTTGTAGGCTCTATTTTGTCATACTGTTCTGAAGTATGGGGCCACAATAAGTCAAAAGATATTGAGCGTGTACATATTAAATTTTGTAAAAGAATCTTAAATGTTAGAAGTAGCACTTGTAATGCAAGTGTTTATGGTGAGTTAGGTAGGCACCCTCTATATATTGATAGATATGTGAGAATAATAAAATATTGGTGCAAATTAATAAATACTGATAATATTATATTAAGGAAAGTCTATGAACTAGGTGTATCTGATTGTAATATAGGTAAAAAGAACTGGGTATCGAATGTTAAAAACGTATTAGATATGTATGGCTTTTCTGAATATTTCAATAATACTAGTTTGATAGATTGTAAAATGTTTCCAAAGATTTTTAAACAAAGACTTATTGATAATTACATGCAAGAGTGGTTTGCATCTGTTGAAAATAGTGCCGTGTTAGATCTTTATAAAAATTGTATAACAACTCTCACATATAGATGTTACTTAGATTTATTACCTAAAAGTTATAGATTTTTTGTTACAAGAATAAGAATATCTGCACATACTCTTAGAATTCAAACTGGTCGATACGGACAAAATAGAATACCACGTAATGAACGATACTGTTTATGTTGTAACACTATAGATATTGAAGATGAATATCATTTCATTTTAATATGCCCATGTTATATAGATATTAGAAGAAAATACATTAAGAAGTATTATTATAATAGACCATCGATGTACAAATTCATTGAACTTATTACTACAAATAAAAAGAGTATACTATTAAATCTTGCAAAGTATATTAAAGAATCTGTTAAAACTAGAAATATGATTATGAATGCTAACAATTAATATTAACATATGCGTCTTCTATTAGCAACTTTAACAACACATTTAAGCCTACTTGTTGATAGAATTATTATAAATATATTATGAATGTTATATTATAACTGTTCATCCTCCATCATTAAACATTACTTTTTGTTGTTTAATTATTATATTATTCATAATTATCATATGTTTGAAAGATCATGTTAACGTGTCATTGTATTATCAAAATATGTTGTTTATTATGCATGACGATGTACCATGTACAAGTCTTAAATAAAATTCTGTTCTGTTCTGTTCTTAATATAACTGAAATTATTCCCGCACTGTTATTATCACTTCTATAATTATCTGCAATAATAAAACGTATTTTCCAAGTTGCACACCTTGTTAATTGATCACATACCGCTCCATTTGCACAATATCTTAGTCGTTAAACCAGATTAAAGAAAAAATCATTTGAAATTATAGATAATTTACATACTCAAGCTTCTTTTCTAAATGTGTTGGCAAACAGTAAAATATAGACCATTTATATACTTTAGCTTCTTTTCTAATTGTGTAAATTTAACTCATGAAATTGTTTTGACTTTCCCTTCTTCTTCTTCTTCTCTCTCTCCTCTCTCTCTCTCTCTCTCTTTTTCTCTCTCTCTCTCTCTACCTTTCTTTCTTTTATATTGATGCATGCAGTAAGAATTACCAATTGAAAATAATACTCTGTTGTAACAATCAGCTCTTTCTGTATCATCGGCAGCTAAACTTCGGGCGAGTTCGTGCGTTTCCGCACGCATTCGTAAACACGTAAATACCACGGAGAAATAATACAAAAATCACCAACTTTTAAACGTCTAGGGAAGCAAGAAGACATTAAAATAATTTCAAAATAAAAACATATATAAAAAATTTATTGTCTGTAGAATACTTCAGTAGGATAATAAATACTCTCAAATTATGAATAAAGTGGCTACAGGGGAAAGAATAAGATACGTATCACAGATTTTTGCTTATTTCTTCAGTAACTATATGCCGTAAACAGAGACTGATAGCGATGTTTTTTAATCGCCAAGGAAAGCATTAATTCTTCATTTTAGATAAATAATTTTTATATCTTTGTAAAGAGAAAAGAATGACGAACACTTTAATAGGATAATAAATATTGTGTGTTCATTCTAATAGAAACAATATTTGTTCAAACTTTTTTTCCTTCTTTGTTTCTATTGGAAAATATCAACCAGATAAAAATCGATATCGCATAGCCAGGTGATTTCAAGGGAGATAATTTTACCGATAAGACGGCAAATTTTACCTAATTGTTGATCATGTGAGTTCTTTTTATATTTCAGTTATTTCGGTAATCGCCCGGGAATCATAAATTCCCACAGTTATGTTCATTTTAACATCCTTTTACATACACATTAATAGATAAAACTGGCAATTTTACTAGATTATTTTTACATATTTATATTTGTCAACGACGAAAGATTCATCGATGATTCCGTCGCCATGACAAATAAGCCTGTAGGGGAGTTTTTTAGCGATCCGAATATTTATGTGCATGAACAATACTGTGTCCAGTCTGAGAGCAAATATACATAGGAAGTAAATATAAATAAATACATGAAGTAATTTAAAATAATACATACGGATGTTAGTACTTCTTCTAGATTTAGGTAATAAATATCAGATATGATTTATTATAATATTTGATAAATATTTTTACTTTATCAGGAAAACATTTCTTTTTGATAAACTGATTTTATATTGTCATGCCAAGGTATTAAATATTTATACCGCGAGGACGCCATTATATTCTTTAAAAGTAAAATTAAACATAATGAGCTTTCTCGAAATATTTACCATAAAAGTCCTGAACTGTCTCTGAAAAGAAACGTAATAATGTAACGTAAGTTACAATCACATTACATCAAAGAGTCTCGAAAACCGCTTTTAGTTTCGAGAATTTTATTGCAAACTTTGTAATATGACATTTGATTGAAAATTTTATCTTCATTTTATTCTCTGAGACAAAAGTTTGTTTCACAGTTACATCTATTTTTCTATCGAAAGAACATGGGTAACGTATTACAAGGATGGTACCAGATAAACTTTACATATTCAATCAAACGGAAAAAAACCACACACACACAATTTTATCATATTGCATATCGACCGAGTGAAAAAAGTAGCACTTTGCATGTACATATTCTGATAGCAATAATATTTCCGTTCAAACCATACTTATCATTTGTGGCTACCTCTTGAGTGCAGCAAAACCCTCAATTTTCGAATTCATATGACAGGGTATAACATACTTAATACGACAGTTCTTGACTTGGAACAACACTCGTTAGTGTGTATTTGCGCGCTTAAGTGTCATTCTAGCGTGTTGGCACTCTGCAAACGCACCAACACCCCCGAAAGAGATGGCAGAATCAGTCACTATGTTCGATCGTCTTTATTTACTGGTCTTTTCAGATCATAGATTTTATCCATGTTCTCACAGTATATAATTCTGTTTAAGCCGGTTCAATGCGAAGAAATGTGGATTGCACATTTCAGTAACTCTCATGAAGAGATTTGATGCTTTTGCTTTGTATAGTTGCGTTCTTTGTTTATAAACGATCTTTTTACAATTTTCAGTTTCACCATGGATGTAGAAACGAAAATGCATGCAACAATGATCTACATACATGTAACTAGTTTTGATTTAATTTTAAATGATGTGTTAGTGGAATTCTAACTAGTGTACTTTGAACACACCTTTTACTCTGATGTCGTATTTTGCTGCGTTCGCGTTGCTGTTATTTGACAAACTTTATTTTCACGTGGAGAATGCTTAGAGAATGTCAGAAATATCTTTAGATGTACATTGCTGCAGGGCTAACATTCGCGCAGCTAGGTTAACAACATTAACATAAAATCCACATTGATGATACTTAATTGATTGATTGATAATTAAACATTAATAATAAAATTTAATACCTTTTGTTTCACTACAGAAATCCTAAAATATTCCAACAGGGTCCCATTATGAAATTCTCAAACAATGTAACTTACTTAAGGCTCGGAAGTCACCTTAATAAAGTATCATGAAAAACAAGCTTTGCTATGGGAATTATTTCCTATTGTCTATTGTTCTTTACAATATCTAGTACAATTAAATGTAGCGTAAAACCTGATTCAGGCTAAATACCTTTTATTGTTGATATACTTTTTTTGTGTTGTATTGTATGTCCATATCATTCTGTGATATGTAGTTTGTACAGCGCTTTTGAACGTTTATTTTATAGATGAAAAGAGCGCTATAAAAATCTGGTAAATAATAATAATAATAATAATAATGATCCATACAATTTTTAAACTTCTACACCAGTCTAATTAAAAACCTGTCAGGATGACATATACACAATTGTCATTTGTGTTCGAGCCAAGTTAATACTGCAATATTTCGTAAAATATTATGTGATCAATTGTGTAGAAGCAGTTAAGGATCTATTATCTTATTACCATCATTATTATCTTTTATTACGTTTAGTTTGATGTTTACCTTACAAGATTTTAGATAAATCGAAACTTTTGAAAAAAAAAAAAACCAACGTTCGTTGAAAAAGATGAATTTCAAAATACAATTTTTTCCAACTATATGTACATGTGTTTCTTTAAAAATTATCCTTTACGGAATATTAATCTTTATATTATGAAAGTTTAACTTTTTATCCAGATGTACGAGCTATAGAAGTTGCGCTCTAAATCTGTTTTACCGTATTACTGCTGTATACGAGCCCGACTGAATTCAGTATTGTATACGTATTTAACACTGTTAAACAACGTCATACTATTGTACCATAACAGAAAAGAAATAAGAGAAAAACAAATATTTAAACATTTCAAATGACGACTGGAAACATTTCCAAGTACTCTACAACAAACTTCTCTCATAACATGTATGTTGATGTTAGATCTTTGCGTTATCATGCTTTTATTAACAGGGCCAAAAAATCAAAAACAATTTTTTATCAATTTTTAACCGAAACCATGATAATCGGATAGGAAATGTTCTAACTAAAAAACTGAGTGCTCACGCTGTAAGAAAGTTATCGCAGATTTATTTAAAGTTTTACTGGTGTCAACAGACGAAAATGCATTATGCAAGTTAAGTAATCCCGAACGACTCTTTGCATTAAGGAATCAGAAGAGTTGTTCCGTCCAATATGAAAAATATGAATATTTTGGACCCTAGTCCAGTATGAAAAAAAATATGGCGTTTTCGGACACTATATTTCGGATGTTGTTATATATACGTGAAAACCGTGAATACATTCTAAATCACACACTACAATACTGGCTTCTAATGTATCGTCACGTGATAGAAAGAAAAGCTTTCAACTGGTTAAAAATCTTTTTATTTCATGTATTGATAAATCCATTTTATAGTTTCTTCACAGTGAAAAATATTTTTGATATTTGTCACTCTGAAATTACCAGATATATTTTACCCTAATATTTCAATAGTTTACTGAAAACCATTTAATAAATGCAAATGTTTACTGCACGTATGTTGGATACATGTAGATCTATTTGATCTCTAAATTGTTCCTAATTGCTTTTGCTTTAAATGTCTATTTCTGATCACCTTCTGATGATGAAATACATCAATACACTTAAGGACGCTCGCTACAGTTTCGTAATTTTTTTCTCAATAATAGATTTTGATGAAATGTTTTGTATGAAAAGATCATGTTATGATGTATTGAAAAATGAAATAAAAATACTAGCTCACCAGCTTTGTTTCAATTTAATTCGCCCCTAGATATGGTGCTATTTTAAACATTTTTCAAAATTTCTGTAATCCTAAAATATATTTCAGTAAAGTACAATAATCTGCATAAATTTGATTATCTAAGCAGTTTTATAACAAAAAACAATATATCATTTTGAAACATAGTCAGAGAAATCAAAAGAACATGATTTTGTAAAGAAAGGAATACTTGTTCAGCAGACCCAAGGGCTATTTTTGCATATTTTTGTCAGTTTTAAGTTGGTACTTCTGCTATTTTATCAAGTTTCACATAATAGAATTTAATCAAACTCTGCACATACTTATGGTTATGCCTACCTAATCTAAAACAAAAAGAAAATTGATAGGTCACCATATTAGATTTCGCTTAAATCAAATTACAACGAGGTGGGGTGTGGCGGGCATTTATACAACGCAGGTTGGTACGAAATACTCTTTTAGTGTTTGAGCAAATGACTTAGAAATATATATATAAAATTATCAAACGGCAGATTTCTTAATAAGCGGATATCAAGGTGTTTCTGAAGCATTTTGATGGCATAGAACGATGAAAGTTTCCGCCCTTTTTTAACAAAACCTATAGTTTACGAATGTACGGTACGGGTACGGTACGGGATTAGAAATAGCTGTGACTCAATGCAGTGTTTGAGCGCTGGTATAATAACAGACTTTAGTATATGTCGGATTGAGGTTTTGCCAAAAGTAAGTACAAACTTTGATATGGTTATCTTATGTCACACGCATTTTTAGTCCACCAATCATCCACATTTTCGATGGATTTTCGATAATTTTTGAGATTGTTTAATTTATAACACAAGTTACAATACGATATTTGAGCGTGTTCTCGTTCTTTTATGACAGTATAATGATCCTTCAGCTTTAGAATTTTAGTATACTCTTCTTCGTTTGCACCCACTTTGTTCAGATGTTGTGCAAGTTCTTTTGCTGATTTAAATGCATGTGTATCTATAAATGTGCCTTTAGGAAGATATTTTTCATAATGAATAGCACCTCGAACAACAATAACAATATCTCTTGTGAACCATAGAAAGGCTTTTTCCGTTATGTAGTCAATGCATAAGGAATTTTCGAATGCTAAGTAGAATTTGTATTTCTTAGCCAAAACAGTGTCACAATTGCTCCGTTGTGGACATGAAGACGACCTGTTCATGTTACACCTTCCGAGTTTAGTAACATTTGTGTACTTAGCTAATTCACTGGCATACACCTCACGTTTGCTCGATGTGCTACAATGGCTTACAAACCAAAGTGCAGTTTCTGTCTTCTGGCGGAATATATCACTATAGTTCTTATTAACGCCGCCGGTATAATTACTGAATACCGTCTCGCCGAAAGACGTATTGATATCTATATTTCTGAAATTATTGTTAATTTCTATACTCTGAATGACATTTTCTTTGTTTGTTTTATTTGGAATAACAGAACCATAAACGTATGGAATATCAGAGTCCATTCTATAAGTCATGGTCCAGTTAAAATAATTATGGAATCTTTTGTTACCAACGTTAGTGTAACGCAGATATACCGGCGATTCTATGGTTACAAATAAGAAAACTTGGTCTACATCTCTATGTTTCGGGAGCTGTCCTGGTACATTGTTTCCTTGAATAAGTACAGCGTCTGCATCTAGTATTTCTGAAGTGAAAGCTGTGATATATACAACTTCACAGTTTTGATAATGGAAACAATTTGACATATTTAAACTTCTCATGTGACCCTTTATCATTCCATGATGCACATGGTAAAGCGCTATTCGCAGCTTTCTTTGCTTAGGTATATAGTGAAGTTCTTTTGCATGAGAAGCATTGGCGCTTGCATTATACTTCGATATTTGACTATTGAATTCATTTATAGACTTTTTTACAATACTTGTTACAGTTTCATTTCCTGAATGTTCCATGTCATTAATTACCGCTGTTTGAGAATGTCCACGCACGTGCACGGAATATTGCGACGTTAACACGACTGATGTTCCAAATAGAAGACGATCCCTGAAGTATGTTTGGAGTACCAAAATCAACATGACTGCCAATGTTGAAGAAATAAATGATGCACGAATTCTACCTGTTTCCATAATATTTCCTTTTTTACCAACTTCTGAAATGTTAAACAAACAGACAATTATTTAAGTGAATATTGATAACAATCTTCGTGCTATTTTAAATTTTAAAATATTTTTAAATAGTTTATTTCATTAATTATCATGTAGGTTTAAACATTCGCAGCAACATATTCTTCCATCGTTTGTAATTTTATTCTAAATCCTTACCTCTAAGTTGCAAGACATATACTTCTAAAAAAATATACATATACTACAGTACGTAACACGACAAAACATAATTTTATCTTATACATAAAAAAACCTGCAGAACTGCTTTTTATATGCTTTTCTGTTTGTATAGTTAAAGACTGAGAGAAACAATACGCCTACTGAAGCCACTTATAAATGTTGCGAATATAATGATATATGCTGGAGTCGGCATTATAACTGTGTATGTAGGCAGCTGCAATCACTAGTCTGTGTCATCTGTAAAGCGAATTATCTTACCTCCAGTTCTTTAAAGGCACTACATATTCATAATATATTTACCATCACATAAATAGTACATTTTTATGTAGTTTTACAGTGAAGAGATAAATCTGATTCTACAAAAACATGATTAATTTATATTGAGCGGCATTTCTAACTTGGTTCTAACAGTTCATAATACCTTTCATAAAATTACTAAGATACCAAAGAAAACTCACTGATCTTTCTAACACAACACCTGTAATATACTTATAATGGTAATATCTCTTGAAAATTTGGGTTAGAAAATAAAGGAAAACAGAATTACAGACTTTAGAAATGACCCGCCCCGAGAACAAAAACTATTGCAAATCTGATTATGATTATGCAACTTTGATTATAAAATCCTGGCATTCATTTGTAACATGCCCATATATCCCAGTAAATGGAATGAAAGTAGACCTTCCCATCTCGAATTGATCCAAATTAAACATTCAAAATAATCAAGGGTTAATGCTTTCAAAAGTCAAATAATAGTTTTTAAAATGAATGTAGATGTATCAGCGCGTTAGAAACCCGTTGAAACTAACGTTATGGTTTGAAAACTTATTGATAAATACTTTCAGCTATATTTTACATGCAGTTTCTGCTGAGCGTCAGCTATAGCTTTAACTTAGTTTTATATGAAAATAGAGGTAGTTTAAACTTTTACATATCGGTATACCCAAGTTAAATATCTAAGTAATGTTGTATTGCAAGAATTATGAGTAAAATCGATGGATGCTCCCCGAAATACGATTGTTGCATATTAAAAGAAGAGGAATTCATATCCGGTGACAAAGATTGTCCTAGTAATGAAGCTTCTGAAGAAGTTTCTTAGAATTCCAGCAAGTAATTGTGAAGAAGTGTGAACAAGTTTTGTGCCTCCCCTTTTACTAATGTTGAATAATCAAAGGGCAATAACTCAGTGCAATATCATTCGCCCGAAACATGAGGACAATATGCGCATCTCCTCCTAGGAGTAAAGCATCCTATGAAGTGCCAGTGGTTGCTGAGGAATACTCCGGACAAGACAAGGCACTATAGTACACTAATGTTAAAAAATCAAAGGGCCATCAAAGAGTCATCCGACCGGAACATGTTGACAACATGCGCATCTCCACTTGATAGTAAAGATTCATATGAAGTCCCGCTAAATTTCAACCAGGGTTGCTAAGAAGAACTCCGGATAAGAATTGCGGGACAGACGGACACACTTGGACGGAGTGTATGCTTCCACTTCTGGGAGGATAAAATGTTATGGTTTTTTTTCGATCAAAAGAAACTGAGTTTCTGTTATTTTCAACGAAAGTTATAGTATCATACAAATATGATGTGATTTTAAGGACTATTTTAAATTTTCAATTCGGCTCTTTTTAATTTGAATGATAACTCATGCAAGTAAAATGATCTTGATCCGCCATTGTTCATTTGAAGTCTTCATCAAAAAGCAAAGCACTTGCCGTTTAAGTTTAAAATGGACGGTTAACTGTAGGTACGGTCTAGTAACTAATTGGGCAGAATATATTTTTAATAAATAAAATTTCAGTATAATTCAAGTTAAATTGTATTTAGTATGATAAAAATTACAGCTTAAATCCTTTATTTCACAGCTTTTTACAGCCTGACTTACGCTTTTTAGGTGGATGTTCTCTAATATTTTGAACATAACACACTAGAATGCACAAAATCATTTAATATCTTTGCTTTGTAATTGCACTCACTACCTAATAAAAACAGCATTTAATTTTCTAATCTTTTGAAAAAATAAATTATATTAAAACTGCAATTTCATTTCACAAATATTTTGTTTTAAAAGAAATAGTTCTGTACATGCAGTCTGAGTATAGCTTCACATTGTCAAAAGTAGTTATACATTAGCTTTAACTATTTTAAGTTATATTGAAATATCTTTAGAATATGATATTGTTGTTCATTTTGAAAAAAAAGAAAGATTATGAATAGGAAACAAAATAAAACCTAATAATTTTTTAGCATTAATGCTTGAAATCATTTAATTTGTTGATGTATTTTCATGAATATATGTTACAAAAATGCACAGCACTTTGTTCAATTAGTGTATAGCTGTAAACTTGTTTCTGCATACTATGTAAACTAACAGAAATGTATTAGTGTATATAGTGGATAAGCAAATACCAATAAAATTTATCAAAAATGCACTCTTTTCTAAATTACATTATCATTTAAAAAATGCAATGGAACGCACTGCTCTATTTAGGTTATAGACATGTGTCATTATTTTATACGTAGACAGTGAAATGTGTTTTATAATACTGTGTTACCTAAAGTCTTACTTTGGTCTGAGTATATAATAATAATAATAATAATAATAATAATAATAATAATAATAATAATAATAACTTTATTTAAAGAAAGTAACACATAAAGATATATAACAGTGTTAGAACATTTTAAACATCTTAGTTTTCAATGTGGCCTTCTGTCAAATTAATACAACAGTTCAACACACAAAAAATATATAAAAACGGATTATCTAGTTATAATAAAAAGACAGAATTTAAGTGATAAACATTTAAATACAACATTCACTCTTGTCAAACACTCCATTTAATTAAAAAAATTATGTATACTTGTATATCAATCATAAGAAAAGAAAAAAAAAAGTCAAATCATCCAGATAAACATTCACTCACACAAAAGAAAATAAATAAGTAGCAATGGCAGAAAAAAAATTGCAGCTTATTCAGATCCTAATAGATATTTTTTATATTTGTTTTTGAAAGAAGTGACCTTTTCATATAATTTGTGCGAAATTTAGGTATTAAATGTCATTATGTATAACTGATCTAAGGCCATAAATTTCATTGCTGGAAAATGTTAAAATATCAGATATGTACGATGGAACAAGATTGTTTTGTAGTTTTATATATCATTACTCCAGTTCTGTATTTGCATCGTTCAGAAAATTTCATCCATCCGAGTTCTTTTAACATTTCAGATTTTTACTTGTCTGCAGTTCTTTATTCAAAACAATTCTAGCAACTCTTCCTTGAAGTGCAAAATTTTTATATAATGAACCTTTACTGCCTGTATACCAAACTGTACAGCAGTAATCAGACAAAATATATGCATAGTAGAATTTTTTCATACCCTAGCTCTGTTAAAAAATAAACAATCCTCTTCAAGTGTGCATTTTTGAGTTAACTGTTAAACATACTTTATCTATTTGTATACCCCACGAGAGTGTATTGTCGATAAAAATTCCTAAAACTATTTTAACTTTTACATTTTCTATGATAGATCCACCAATAGTTAAGTTCAAATTGCTGCAGTTGGGTTGCTTGTATTTTGTACATATTAGCATACATTTTGTTTTTGATAGATGTTGCAACATGTTGTTTGAAAAACTCTTGGAGTTTAATTTAAACCATTTTCATATCATAATAAGATTCATATATTTTCGAGTCGTCAGCGTATAGATCAATATTACCTTCATTTGTTGATAATGCTATGTCACTGATATAAAGTAAAAATAACAGGGGACCTAGAATTGATCCCTGTGGAACGCCGGAAGTAACCGTCATTTGTTCGGATCTGAAGTTACCAACTTTGATCAACTGTTTCCTGTTAGATAGATACGACTGGAATAATTTAATTGTACTGTCTGTAAATTTATACAATCATAGTTTATATAGTAAAATAGTGTGATCAACAAGATGCTTTCCTTAAATCAAGAAATACAGCACCTACATATTTTCCAGAATCTACGTCTTTTAACCAGGCATCTATTTATCGCGTAAGAGCTGTATGGCATGAATGATTGGGTCTAAATCCTGACTGAGTTCCGTGTATGATGTTAGATTTTTTGAAAAAGGTTGTATTTGAATCGCTATATGTCTTTCAAATATTTTAGATATTGTCAGTAAAATTGACAAAGATTGAGATAGGGCGATAATTGTTTGGATCTTCTTTGTTTCCTTCTTTAAATACTGGAATAACAAAAGCCTCTTTTAAAGAATCTGGGAACGTACATGTGTCGATACTCTTGTTTATCAAAAATGCAATTGCAGACGTGATATAGTCACCACAATATTTAAGTATATTAGGACCAATGCCGTGTTATCCCGTTGATTTATTTGTATCTAATTTGTCTATACTTTTTAAAACTTCATATGCCGTTACTGGTTCAATATTAAATATGTTAAATTTCAATTTGTTGTCGAGATACTTTTCCAAAGTTAAAACATTGCTTGTTACAAATTCTGTCTTTTTAACGATATTTGATACATTAATGAAATGATTGTTCAGTGTATTCAATATATTTGAAGGCTCATCGATTATTTCTTCATTGGTAACCAGTTTTGATGGCAATAATGTGCCATTTTCTATTATTGTTATTTGATATATTTCTTAATAATATTTTTTTTTTCGCAAATAGCTTGGATTTTTGTTATCTTTTATTGCAATGTTATAATACATTCTTTTTACTTTTCTTTATCATGGATGAAATTTTGTTTCGCAAAATCTTTTTTATCCTTATGTAGCTTATCTCGTTGAATAATTGCTTTTTTTGATATCTTCTGTAAATCACGAAGGTTGTATGACGCGTTTTACTCTTTTCGATTTCATAGGTGCATGTTTTTTCAGGATGTTGTTTAAAATAAAATAAAGAATAATTGCTTGTCTAATTTCTTCTGTAAACCACGAAGGTTGTAAGTCGCGTTATACCCTTTCTGTTTTCATAGGTGCATGTTTTATCAGGATGTTGTTTAAAATAAAATAAAGAAAATGTAGTGATTTATTTGGGTCTGAGAATGTTTTTATATTAAAGACACTGATTCTGGTATGCAAGGTATGTGGCCTATAGTCTGCATATTGGCGGTAAGAGCCAATATACAAGACTGGACGATTGATAGACTTGCTTCTGTTTATCATAATAAGCTACTGTATAGCTACTGTGCAGTAAATAAATTGCAGGTGATATTTCTCACCTTTATAGCAAATCAGTTCTCACCTTTATAACGAGTTTAGAAAGCTTGATTGAATTAGGGCTAAATAAACAAAGTGATAAGATACAACAGTGTTTTTATCATATTTTTAATAAATCAAGTTTTCTAACAATTACATCTCATCATTGCTGTTTTTTTATCAAAAATATAAAAAATGCATTCAGGCACATAGCTTTTAGAAATAATAAATTATGTGTATTTTGAACAATGATATATCTTTATTGCTAGATTTATTATACATAAAAGAAACATTATTTAGACAACTCAAGGGGAGTTATGCATTTTAATATATAAAATCCTTCTGTTCATATTCCTTTTTTATCTATTAAAAATGCAACTGAACGCTTCTTTAAATAATTTCTAATAAAATCCAACAATTATCTTTTTTTCTGTTTTTATTTTGTTACTTTTGATAAAAAGATCATAATCATTGAATAAACAAACTTGTAATTTCTCTTTAAATAAATATTAAGTTTTAAATAATTATTTTATTGTTGAGGAGTGAGAATTGCTTTGCTATAAGAGTTATAATTTAATTGGCCAGGAAATTATTCAACATGACTGAGCAATCAAAATTAATATATTATCAATTAAAATGATTTTGTGTACATTCTGAAAAAAAAAACCCCAAAAAAAACAAAAACAAAAAACCAGCACTTCAATCAATAAAATGCAAAACACAGGAAATAACCAATTTATCTGTAGGCAATAAAATTTATGATTCTCTGACAATAATTAGGCTACATGTCAAGTCTACGGGGATTTTATGGACCCTTATCAGAGTGGACCAGACACAGGCTCACTTATATAGGCGATTTTCTTTGCCTTTAAGTGAAATTGTGCAGTTGATAAGTCGTCCCGAAAACTGGCTTCATCAAAATTTTTGGAAGACCTGTTCGTTATTGTTTTGTGACTATCTTGATTTTCATTAGTGTGTTTCATCGAGCTCGTGAAAACTATTGGGTAATGATCACTGCTATTGTAGTTTGGCGCCAATATTTCACTTACATATTCACACTGTGTTGTATATATTATTAGTTACACTGCTTGTTGGTGACAGGATACGGGATATACGCTGTCGAGGAAATCCATATCAAGCGACAGCGTATATCCCGTATCCTGTCACCAACAAGCAGTGTAACGATTTTATCTTGCCGACTATCTTTTACATGCTCGCTATACTGATTGACACAATCTTTATATTAATAAAGCTACTGGTTTTCATGCTTTGATTATAGTTGATTAACACCAGCCATAAAATGAAAAACGAACGAAAAAATCTTAAACAAAAGGCTCAGTGTCAATATGGAACATCATGCAATCTGAAGTGATGTTAATTATAAGACTTGAAAATAATATACACAATAATATAATAGATCGAAAACAGAAAAAAGGAGGGGTGCAGTATCAGGCAGATCAGGCCCCAATTTCACGAAAAAACTTAAGTAATTGCTTAGCTAAGTCTGTTATTTCAAATGCTTGTTTTTGCCCTTTATGCGTCTTCAATGTTGACTTTTTCATTTATATCAGACCTGTACATGACTGTTTCATAGATCAAAACACAACAATTTTGAATTTTACAGAAAATTAAGTATAAAATTATGAAATATACTTAAGCAAATTCTTAAGTTCGTTATATCGTGCTTAAATAGATATATCATATTTGCGAGAATAAAATAAGTACTGCAGACAAAAACTACTAACCATAGTTTAATTTAGCTATAAATACATTGGTATAGAAAAAAAATCAACATTAAATAACAATAGCTTAAGCCATAGCATGATTTTAAAATAACAGACTTAACTAAGTAATTACTTAAGTTTTTTTCGTGAAATTGGGGCCAGGCCTCTGTAAAAACAACAAGTAAAGTATTAGTTCTGATTTGTCATCAATGCCATATATTCTCTCCATTTTCTATCAAACTTAGATACCTTGTTTTCTTTTTTTTTTTGCATTGTATAACTCAGTCTGTAAAAGTACATTAAATTCTTTTTTAAACAGTTGTAAACTTAAATTTACAATGATATATATTGTATTTGGCCAAGAGAATAAGATTTATTGTTGCTTTATCTAATTTTTCATTACCTAGAATTATGTCTGTTATTGACCAATTTGTATTCACATTCGGACATTTTAGGTTTATCCACTTTTTTGACATCTTTCCAATAAATGTTCGTTAACTGACAGTCCCAAAAAAGATGCTTTATGGTTTCAGTTTCATTTCCGCAAAAAGAACGCCGGTTGTCATTTTTTATTTTCATTTTTTGTAGTAAGCGATTTGTTGCAAGAATCCTATGATTGAATTTATACTGAAACTACTGTAGATGGATCTGAGAATCTACTGATTTTGAATCTTTGGTAGTTTTGAAAGGAAGTTTGTATGTTTATTTCCAATTAAAATTGTCATCTAAATGAAGTTCCTCATTCCATTTTCTTTTGGAATTGGGAAAAATATTTGACCTTAAGATGTAATCATAAATGTATCTGCAACCTTTCTTTTGATTATACACTACTTTCATTGACAAAGGTTGTAAAGGGTTTTCTTCCTTTTTTCCTAAGTGTTGAAAAGTCATGTTAGCTAGAAACCCCCTAAAATACTAAATAATATTTTGGTACTGTTAAAAGTTTGTGTTTATATTGTATTTGTTTGAGAAGTCGTTAAAAGAAAGCAAATTGCCATCACTGTTCAGAAAGTCATTCACTAGAAATACTCCTCTATTTACAAATCTTAAGTAGCAAAAACTACTAGCGCGCCCTATTTTAAACATAGTTATGCCGAACAGGCAGAGAACAAAATTCATTTCACGTCTTTGGATGTTGCTTAGTGAGAAATATAAGTCATTGAAAACATCTTTCCAAAACTGGTTTTAACTGTTTGGATTTTAATTTTCATGTAGGCATCACCAAACTTACTACAGTTTAAAAGAAAAGGGAATATTTCATTTATAAAATTGAAGTACTTGGTATTATATGTCATTAATCTCCTAATCCATGTCATTTTTAGGGATGTCATATTAAATAATTCTATATTCACTAGTCAAAGTCCTCCATAGTCATAACTGTCAGTTACAATACCTCTCTATCTTATCTGGTCCTGAATTCCATAAAAGTTTTAAAAAAGAATTTTGTATTGATTTCAAAATATCTGTCTTTGGATTTGGTAAACTCAAAATAAGGTGATTAATTTTTGATAAGGCTAACTTTTAATAACGACATTTTTCAATTGGTGTGATTATTCTTTTTGACCATTGGATAAATAATCTTCTAATTTCTTCCATTTTGGTGAAATAGTTAGCATTAATAATTTCATTTAAATTTATTGTAAAATAAACACCAAGCAGTTTAAAACATTCCAACGCCTCAAGTTCTGGACAAATTCTAAGATTACTGCCTTTCATTGAACCTATCCATAATACTTTTGTTTTCTCTTTGTTGATTTTTAAATCTGAAATTTTAACATAAAACTCAAAAGTTTGCATGGTGTAGTTTAGAGACTTCTCAGATCCATCTAGCATTATGGTTGTATCATCAGCATACTGATACAACAGAAATTCTATATTATTTAGCTTTATTCCATTTGTATTGGGATTATTTTTTAAAAGTATTCCAAGAATTTCTGCACACCATATAAAGATATAGGGAGATAAGGGATCGCCCTGACGACAAACGCGTTGAACATTAAACCAGTCAGAAAGATTTTCATTTATTGTAACACAAGGTTGTATATCTTTATAAAACAATTTTACCCATTTTGTAAAACTTTCCCCAAATTAAAGAAATGTAACACGTTATACATAAAAGACCAAGATAGGGAATCAACAGCCGTTGCAAAATCAATCAACATCCCTGGGACATGATGCTCTTCTGTATAATGCATTATATCATTAATTAGTCTTATGTTATCGCCTACGTATCTTCCGGTTTGATCTTCACTTATAAGCTTATGTTGAACTGTTTTTAGGCGCTGAGCAATACTAGCTGACGCAATTTTGTAAGAGACATTTAACAAAGAAATAGGCTGCCAATTTTGTATGTACTGTTTATCTTTATCTCCTTTTGGAATGCAGGTTATGACCCCCTGCTTAAGAGTAACTGATAATTCCTCTGTGTCAAAAACATGACTAATTGACCTGACCAGAAAATGACCACTATCATTCCAAAAGAATTTAAAGAATGCGGCTGTAAAACCACTACTGCTTGGAGAAGAGTTATTTGACATTTTTTTTCAAGCTTGTCAACATTTCATGATAATTCAAATGTCCTTCTAGACTTTGTTTTTCTTCTTCATTCATTTTGGGTATAACTATATTATAAAACTATTTGTTAAGCTCAATATTTTCAGTCTCTCTAAAAGAATATAAATTTTATAACGACTTTCTACTTCTTTCAAAATTTCTGTTTGACTTATTAATTACAACCCAGAAGAAGAGTATAAAGAGTTCATTAGTTTAGATATGTAGTTTCTGTCCTCTAAGTTACAAAAATATTTTGAAGGTTTTTTTTCCTCAGAAATCCATTTTGCCCTAGATCTAATAAATACTCCTTGCATATTCTTACTTTTAATTTCAGACAACTCTTCTTTTTTGGTTCTTACAGAGGATAACCGATGTCATTTTGTTTTTCTAGAGCTTTAATTTCTACCAAAAGTTTTTCTTGCCTTTTGTCTTCTTGTTTCTTTTTATAAGATGGATACCATATAGTTTTCCCCCTTATTTCCATTAAAAGAGTTTCAAAAAATAATTTATCATCTATATTAGATTTTATATTTTCATTACTTATGTTTTCTAAAATCCCGTCTGTACCTCGCATATCTGACGCGTATTTGTCACAAACTGACATACGGGCCTCATTGTATCTCTAGTGTAAATGCAGGTATTGCATCATCTTTTAGTAAATTTTTGAGTTATTGAGGTAAATGTCAGATTTTACACATAAAATACCTCTCATGTTTTTCTGTGTTTCATAACTTAAATTTCCATGTAAATTTTATTAAGTTCGGTTCAGTAACAAGAAAGTTGATGTTATAAACTTCAGTTATTTATGTTTTTATCCCCAAAACCACTGTAACGGGCCTCAAATTGTCAATTTCAATCCGCGCCAAAGTAGTCAGATTTCCCGGCTATATCGTGATTCCCGTGGAAATAAAAATAATCAGAGTGCACGCATAAGCCGTGAGTCCCGTGAAATTTAGTATTTGGCGGGACATTACCCTACAAATAGACTGGTCTAGACATGCCTAGCGCACACCACATTTCGACATTAGACGAATCTGCGTCAAATTTATTTTTCTTGATAGAAATTTATGCTCGATCGAGGTAAGAAATTCATTTGTTAGATTTTTGTATAATTTTTGAATTACGATTTTTATTTAGTAAATTTTTGGTCATTCTACAGAATCTTGTAACAGATTTACTTTTCGGCATGTGATTTTGGCTAGTTTCGGTATTTTATAATGATTTATTAAATTTTCAGGCTTTTGTAAATTATTTCGAAAGAGAAATCTAAAATGTTTCGTTTCTATAAGCTGTAAGATTTGTACTGAAATTTGTGTAACATGATAATTGTAAAGTACTTTTCAAAAACATATGTCAAACATTTCGTTGTTATAGAACGCCGATACTGCATTGCACTGTAATGTTAAATCTATGTGGCAAGTCTAGTTCCATGTATGTAATATGTTATTGTAATTTGAAATTATTGTGGGCTAGTCTATATACATACAATGTCCGTTTTGTTGTATGACATTTGATATTATATTCATGCTAGCTTTTGAATAACGTTTATTTCGCATTGCATTGTGCTAATTTGTAGAGTTGTAAATAATAGCTGCAGTTTGTCATTTCCGTATCTATAACTTTTCATCAAACTTCTCAGATCTTTTCCATACTTTACCCTTTTTAAATTTACCGAACTGGATACTTAATACAATTAGCGAATGGTCAGTTCTATATCCCGGCTCAATTTCAACCTTAGTAATGTCTGTAAAAAGATTATAAGAGATTAAGAAAAAGTCTGTCTAGCTTTTTAATGGGATTTCTTTTAAACCAAGTATATTGTTTTTCTTCCATATTTTGCTCCCTCCAGCAGTCAGTTAGATTACATTCTAGTATCATTTTAAGGACAACGTCTCGTGCTCTAGGATTATTTATATTTATATAATTAAAATAATCAATATTTGGATATAAAACTAAATTATAGTCACCTACCACAGTGCATGCATTATCAAGCTGTAAAATCGTATCTTTAATTTTTATGAAAAAAATTTGGTTCATCTCTATTTGGGCCATATAGGCAAATAAGAGTGATATCAATATTTGTAATGCTTGCGTGCAGAATAAGTAAATTACCATTTTGATCTGTTTCACAACTTTTAAATTTGAATTCAAAATTGTTTATAAATATTGCTACCCCTCGTGACTGACTATCATAGTTACTGAAATAACAATAATATCCCCACTGTGTACGAATATAATTAACTTCTTTATCAGTAAAGTGTGTGTCTTGTAGACAGTACACATTATATATTTTCCATTTTAAGTAATTAAGATCATCTTTCCTCTTTCTGCTATCTCCTAATCCCTGCACGTTCATTGAAACAAATGTTACTTTTTCAATCATCATGCATTTACTTTTTTATATAAAATGGAGATAAAATCCATATTTAGATATATATCATATAACATCTATAACTAGCAGATGCCTGATCCTCTCCGTACTGCCCCAATATCCAAAAAAGCAAAACAAAAGTGATATTGATAAAAATACATATACCCAATGTACATGTTAACTGTTAAAAGTAAAAAAAATTAAAAGCTGTGTGTTTTATATCATATTTATCAAACTATCTATTTATGTATTAACATCTTACTGAAGTGTCATTCACATTTTTACATGTGTCTTACATTTGTTCTGACTAATAATCATACATGAATATACTGGTGTACATTCTAACACCTAAAAATATCCAAATATCAGCTGTACTGTCGCTTACAGTATGTACCTGTGAACATTTCGCAAGTGTTTTTTAGAATCCCTGCAATAATTTTGAAGAAACCTACAAAAGAACCCGGCGCTTTTCCATTCCGGGACAAATTTACACTAAAGTTACTTGCCATCTAGATCTGTACAAAAAGCACACTTGCATAATAACCATAGTATTTTGTAACACTGCTTATACCTCATAAGTAAATCCGAACAAAACTAATGAATCATTTATTTAATCCTGACTGGTCAGTATAAACTACATTCCTAAAAATAGCCAATCAAAAATGTAAACCAAGGTCACCGACAACTTGTCAATGAACAGGTATTAGAAACTACCATGGGTACTTTCAGCCGCTATAATAAATGAACAGTGACATTGCAATCAATGCGACATATTTATGAGCGGCGGTCCATATAAGGACAAATCCTTTGTTACTCTACGCCTTGGTTTCAGCAATATCTCCTCAATATTAATATTCAGTGCATGAATGAAATAGTTTGCATATGTAAATAAGCATAGGCACGTTATATCAATAATCATATGCGTACAATCAAACATAAAAAAACTAAATCTGTACAACTTCAGACACTATAAGCTTGTCTACATGTATATGCATGTCACTATGAAGATGTAACACAAAAAAGTAAAGGTGTACAACTTTCCACACTATAATTCGTACTAAGCATTGCCTGTCTGACTGTCAAACATACACAAAGAAATGTTAGTGTACAACTTTGAGCACTATAAATATAGATAGCCCTAAAAGAATGTAGAGCAAAACACTTAAAATTAATTTGCTTTGCAATATTAAAATCAGAACTTATCTTTATGAATATCACTGTGAAGATGTAACAGTTTCATGTATTCTGTAAAATAAGTTTAATTGCTCAATATTAAACACTATAATCACCAACTTATCTATATGATTAGTACTATGGAAATGCAGTACACAACACTAAAGTGTACAGCTTTGAACCCTATAATCCGTATTTGTCTGTATAATTATCACTAAGAGCGTATAACAGTTTCATGAATCTTATAAAATGAGTTTAATTGCCTAAATTATTGTACTATAGTCATGCACTTGTCTATGGTAATGTCTCACAAAAGGTGTACTAATCAATATTTGTCTGTATGACTATCACTATGAAGATGAACAGTTTCATGATCATGTTCCTGTAAAATGAGTTTAACAGCCTAACTTTGAACCCTATAATCACGAGACTGTCTATGTGAAAAGCACTCAAGAAAAGTTGCACAAAAAACTTAAAGTGTACAGCGTTGAACACTAAAATCAATCTGTATGGCCATCACTGTGATAAAGCAACCGTTTCATGTAATGTAGCACAAAAACTTACAGTGTACAACTTTGAACACTAAAATCAGTATTTATCTGTATGTCTGTCACTGTGAAAAAGCAACCGTTTCATGCAATGTAGCACAAAAACTTAAAGCGTACAATTTTGAAAACTAAAATCAGTATCTGTCTGTATGGTTATCACTGTGAAAAAGCATCCGTTTCATGTAATGAAGCACAAAAAAAAACTTAAAGGGTACAACTCTGAACACTAAAATCTGTATTTGTCTGTATGGCTATCGTTGTAAAAAAGCAACCGTTTCATGTAATGTAGCACAAAATATTAAAGTGTACAGCTTTGAACACTAGAATCAGCATTTGTCTGTATGGCTGTCCCCATGAAAAGCAACGGTTTCATGTAATGTAACACACAAAACTTAAAATGTACAACTTTATTAAAATGAACACTAAAATCAGTATTTCTCTGCACAAATAAAAACTTACAGTGTGCAACTTTGAACACTAAATTCAGTATTTATCTGTATGGCTATCACTGTGAAAAAGCAACCGTTTAAGTGTAATGTTGCACACACAAAAACACTTAAAGTGTACAGCTTTGAGAACTAACATCCGTATTTGTCTGTATGGCCATCACTATGAGAAAGTATCCGTTTCATGTGACTTTAAAATAATTCTAATTACCTCACTGTCTAATATTGGTTTTGTTAAGTATGTGTATGTGTCAACTTTTATTTTCTTTCCATTGCTTAATATTGCTATGATTTTTCCTTGATCAGACCAGCAGTTTTTAACTTCCTCCTTTCTAGAAAGCTTTTCAAGCAGCCTTGCATTCTTCAAAGTGAGGTCTTCCCTAATTACACGATTTGACCCCTTTAATTTTCTCCTTGCAGCAATCACTTTGAGTTTGTGGGTGCGATACACAAATTTACAGATTATCAGTCTATTCCAATTCACACTAAATTTTCCCAAACGATGAGCAATGTCAATGTCTGCACTGTTTTGTGTGTCAATGTCTAAGTGGTCTTTAAAAAGTTGTAGTACCTTTTTGTCGGTGCCACCTGTAAGATTTTACAAGGTCATAGATACTGACCCTATATCGATTTTTTCTCTCACCAATGTCCGCCAAATTTAATCCTTTTTGTGTACAGTACTATATCGATTATTAGCTTAATCACATTAAATCCAGCCTTCAGGGTCAACGTTTTTAATTAAACTCCATCATTTTTTATTTAAACACAGTTTTTCATAAGTTTCACTATTTTACAACACTTTATAAATGTCACGATACTTGGCCAATACTAGTATTCATTAATATTTTTTTCCTTTAATTACTTCGATACAACGATAAATAATGAAACTCTTACCTAATTCCAATTTCGTTGCAGAGGCAAAACTCACATATCAAGGATATACTAGCTTTTTATTGTTATCGTTTTTGAAATCTTTGTCAATGTTTAATTTAATGCATGACTTCTGCATCCGCATTTTTACAGGTTTTTGATAAATGTGTCTACCCACACATTGCAAATATTTCAAGTTTTCTCACGCGAAACGTAACTTTTTTCTAGTTAACGTAAACATTTAATATTGGCAAACGCAATTTTAAACTCCTGCTGCTCTCTTGATTTTGAACAGCAGAGTGCCTGCCACGGGTGTCCTGTTTGTGTGCAAACAAATTTTCGGACATGCCTAAATTGAGTACATCGAATACATAGTGTTATTTTGGTATGTTTGCAGAAAACGAACGCTCGATCGTTGCCGTAGAAAACTTGCATGCACAATAGATTTTTTGGTAATTGTTGATAATTTCAAATGTAATATTCGGATCTAGTATATCTTTGAGATATGGTCTGTAGCTTGTATCCGCTCGTATCTCTGTATGTTCGAAACCCCGCACGAGGTGTCTATCTTTTAACAAGAATAAGCCATGAAGCTGGTTTTGTGAACAATTCATGGCTTTATCCAGGTACCAGTTCATGGCTAAAGTTATGTCCGAAGGAAGCACCCAGGGTCTTCCTCCCAACATTAAACACTGTTAAAAGCTGGATAGTTCTTTTGAGACAAATATTGCAGGTTTACTTTAATTAATCATCTTATACTAAACTTTCTAAACGTTTCATGGTTTACCTGCATATTTTCCATGGCATTAGTACACTTGCTTTACTTTCATTGTTTGAATGTTTCTACTTAAGTTTGTCACTTGGGAATTTTGGTTCTTGTGAGAAGTATCTATGCGAAATTTCTTCTACAGAAATCTTTAACCAAAATCATATGACATGGTTGTAAAAACCTTTAAAAGTTCAATTAAAAATATAGGATATTTGAAAAAATTAATATATTATCGACACCAGTTGTTATGTCTATACACACTATTCGGGGCCATGTTTTGGGAGAGACATTAAGACCTGAAAATAAGAAATAGCTGGCCTTCTTTTTTTATTTAAAATTGACAGATTTCAAATGGTTGCAGCACACAGCAGAACCCATTTTAAATGTCTGTAACTTACATTTTCTTGAAGAATATTGTCAGAGCTGAAACAAGATCAAAAGAAAAATGGGGGTCATGTTTTTCAGCCATACACTAACTGCAAAATCAGCTAAAATGATTCCCCAAATTGTAGTAGTGGTGTATGACCTAAGTTTCCTTGATAAATTATGTCATGCTATCATTGCATTATGAAATTGCCTTATAAATTTCAAGGATAGATCTGATTGTGATTTCAGCAAAGAATTGCAAAGAAAGAAAGGAAAGTAGCTCTACAGAGCAAAAAAAGGAGTATCATTTTTTCGCACCAGTTTCCTATTTAGTGTCTGTATACATAATTGTGACCCTTGTATTGCTTAATCCTTTTGACTCTGGATGGACCAGTAATAACACTTGAGTTCCATTATGATAAACACTTCATAGAACCGATTAAACACAGTCATGTATAGGGAAAGTAAATTTGTCAAACAAATGTATTAGAAGAATACTCGAAAACCTATTACAGTTCTTAGATATCTATTGAAGCGGTGCAAATATCAGTTTATTTTATTTTATGGGTCTTTGGATTTGATTTGTCATATACTGTAATGTAAAAGACAAAAGATAAAGGGAGTTAATTTTGATGTTCCCTACAAAAACATACAAAAATGATCCGTTGAGGGGCTTCTTTTTTTAATATAAATCTATTTCCCCCATAATTACATGTAGAACAGTTAATATTTACTTCAAATTAAACCAGATACAGCCGCGTTATCATTTTTAAATGGATGTTAGAATGAAACCAGTACAGAACAGGATTGAAAACTGAATATTCAAAAATTTGAAGCGGACTATTCATGTACATATAGGTACATTAAAGTATGTTATATAAAATCTTTTGCCTTTTTGATATCTTATACAGTCATGATATACATGAATTCAGTTTATTTGTTTATGGTACCTTCAGTAATATGATATTTTAACGATTAAAATAAATCAATTTGCCCTTTGAATGAGACTTTTTTTTACAATTTCCCCTTTAGGGACCTCATATCATTTTCCAGAGCCATGTATTTTGAATGTCTATAAAATGTAATTGAAGGGATTTTGTGTCAAGGGTTATATTTGATCAAGGTCATGAATTAACCTTTTGGAAATAGTTCTAGATATATTTGATTGAAATAAATAAAACGTAGTTCCCCTTTGGGGCCTCTTTTTTGATTGATTCAAGCCGACAATTCGTATATGTAATTCTTTCCCGATTCAGTATACTTTATAATAGTTAAATACGAATTTTTATGCTTTCTCCATAAGAAACCTCTTTTCACACGCAGTTTTAAAATTCAACATACAGTAAATATCTGATTACGTGCCATTTTAGTATGTATCTTGAGAAAAAAAAGGAATATTTTGGGGTAAACTTTGTATATTTGTCAATACCAAATGCTTGTCGGTCCATGTCAGTAATATGTTATCCGTGTTTAGATAATATGAAACATTACTATATAGATTATTTTCAATTTAAACAAAAAAAACAAAAAAACTTTTTTCAAGACATTTTTACGTCCTTTTTTAAATTGATTTAAAAGGAGGTTCCAGTTCTTTCACTAGTTGTAGGTGCAGATGGGAATATCTGGCTCTCGGGTAACTGTTTAAGCGGTAACGAGGCTCCTGCCGCATACCCAGAAATCTAAGCCAATTTGCTGGCTTATTGGCGAAATTGTCTCCCCTGATAACAGCTTATCGAGTGTATCGATTAGCCGTTATCGGTCAATTTGCGCCTATTGAAATATAGAAGGGAAGAAAACTTTAACACATCAAATGACATCAAAAGCATTATCTGACAATATTTATTAAGTTATTGAAGTAATCTGCAATATTTACATTTTCTTTCGATATAATTTTTAATAAAATGAAATATGATCTTCTTGCTTCCCTAAGCGTTTGAAATAAGTAACTAATTTTTATCCCGAGTCCCACTGATTTCTGTAGGAAATGACAGATTTTAAGCTTTACATGGTCTTTTTAAATGATATATTCTCATATTTATACTCATCTCACAACATTTATTAAGTTATTGAAGTAAACTAGAAAAGTTAATCTTCCATTCAATGAGTTTATTTATAAGTTATTTTTATGTCTTCTTGCTTTCCTAAACGTTTGAATATCACTGATTTTACTAATTTGGAAATTTTTACCCGCCTAAGTACACGTGTACTGATGACACCGGTTAAACTGGTACACGTCTCTGAATTAGATAGACAGGTGTGTTGATGTAATTCCGTGTTTAATGCCATTACTTTTTCAGATTAAATAAAAAATGTTATTTTAAATTACATGTTTAAATAAAGATATTCCATTTTATAATTCATTTGATATTAATTTTCACTACTAGAAGTATTTAGAGTTAAACTTGAATATTGTACATGTAAATAAAATACATGGACAATGAAAGTAATATTCACATTAAAACATACATCTGCAGTTTTACTCTTTTTCACATACTTCACTTAAAAGTAATTGGCAAATATGAAAACATATTATTCGACTGCAATTATTCGTAATTATTGCATATCTGTACATGATAAACCCTAATCAAGCATCACTATCATATTGTCATACAAGATTAAAGTCAAATAATGCGTTTTAACAATAAGTTAACTGATTGCTGACAGATTTATGTATATTATGGTAACTAATTGGATTAGTGTCTGGTTGTCTGATTTGCCCAGCGGCTAGGGACAATTATTACAGCTCTTGCCTAAACACTTTTAAGTAAAAATCTAAATTATGGATATGAAGTTATAAATTTTGAAAAAATTTTTACTGTTCAAAATCCAAGTTCACATTATTGTAAAATGAAATGCATTTACAGGCCACAGATCCATAATATTTAAATACTTTTTAAATTGAAAAGACACTTTTTTCAAGGAGACCCGAGATACATATTTATATTTTACCTTAAAAAAAATATTGAAAAAAATTAAAGGGACTGGTCTCCAGATCGTCCGAGAACAAGATTTTTTCCCGATATCTTGAAATAAATGCTATATTTCTTAAGAAGGCTTTAAAACTTAATTACTGACTAACTATTATGTAAATATGTATTTTAGGGCACTGACCTCCAGATTCGGCTAAAAATAATCTTTCTCTCAAATTGAAGTTTGTTCATATTATGAACATGAGGATATGAGTTTTTGTTTTTAAAATATTATAAAAAATTCAAATAAAGAAAAAAAAGAAAAAAAAGGATGACCGCGTCGGAAACCGAACCGATGACCACATCTGCAATTAAGAGAGTTTTCCGTCGTCGTAACCAAAAGCGCTATAGCGGGATAAGAGTATTATGACTTCAAAATATATTGTTTATAATCCAGTCAGTTAACCTTGAGTAAAGCGTTACCCGCTTTTCGATTTTCACCGTAAAAAGTATTTAAAAATACGCTGAGGAATAGGAATAACATGCATTCCGACAATTTTTAAACAAATACCAGATTATCATTCAAAATCACCAATTTGAAGAAATTGCAGTGTTATGTATACCAGATAATAAACATGTACGTCCGTCTAATTCCGACTTTGTCAAAATAAATAAAAAGTGTTATTTTAAATCATATGTTTGAATAAAAATATCTAAATTTTAAAAATTATATTTTTATTCATTGATTTTAAAGTAACTGTATATGTTTTGCCCTTAAAATATATAATTAAAAGATTAAATACATATCTAAAATTTACGCTGAGTAATCGGAATAACCTTCCCGGCTCTCAGTTTTGAAACAAACCCGATTATCATTCAAAATCACCAGTTTGATGAAATTACAAAGTTATGTATACTGCAAATAGCCTCGGGCAAGTTATAAATTCCATGTCGTTACGATACTCCCAATTAACAAAACCAGCGCAAAGCCAAGATTATCAAGATAAGAAAGATTAACAAAAATGATACTCGCGTTTAGATGGTATAAAGGGAAACAATCAAATTTAATCAATTTGGATAATAACCAAGGGACAATACTCTTCAAAACACGGTCTCATTTCTGGACATGAGTTACCGCGTTAACAGTTACCCCGAGAGCCAGATATTCCCATCTGCACCTACAGCCAGTGATTGAATTTTTCTTGCGTGCCATATAAAAAAATAATAGTAAAAATAAATTCAAACAAATGATTTTCTTACAGCACGTTTTTCCTATAGTAGCGTACTAAAGAAGCTCGGGAATTTTACGTCCGTAAACAGGAAGTAGTGAATAAGACTAGAGAGGTTTTATACATGTATTCTGGCTAACGTACATATCAGGAATGATCATACAAAACAGGATGTGACGTAACGTCATCTCGTTAACGCGGCGTTCATTATAACGCGCGTTACGCTATTATAAATATTACACTTCTCCTTTATATTAAAGATTGATTCTTTAAATCCAAATAAAAGTTTGAATTTTAAACACTACTCACTTCTCCTTTATATTAAAGATTGATTCTTTAAATCCAAATAAAAGTTTGAATTTTAAACACTACTCTTTTTTCTTAATATATTTACTGCAAGTGTAATCAGTCTTCGCATTTTTTGTAGATTAATATAGTTAGCCTACTGTATAATTTAGATCAAATGTCCCTTTTACATTATTGGTTTTCTTTTAGTTAATGCAGTAGTCTTATATCATTATTTAAACGTCTCTTCTGCAAAGATATATAAAATTTAATCACAAATCGCGTTTCTATAACAGTTCTTTTGATAGTTTATTTTACATAGTCATATTGTATCGACTAGGTTCTCGTCTGGTACGTCTCGGCAATTCCCGTGTCAGTCGACTTGCGGTGTCTGTTG
This sequence comes from Mercenaria mercenaria, assembly GCF_021730395.1. Taxonomy (NCBI): domain Eukaryota; kingdom Metazoa; phylum Mollusca; class Bivalvia; order Venerida; family Veneridae; genus Mercenaria; species Mercenaria mercenaria. Next base: position 40,281,723 of record NC_069378.1, read on the forward strand.
TTTCCCTGGAACTTTTTGCTGTAACTGGTTGTTATGGTTCATTTAAGCGTCTCCGTGTATTGTTCGACCCTCGGCTTTTGCATAGTAATTTTTCCCTCCCGGTATCGTCTGTTTGTTTGTCCGTGATATTATTAGTAATTTTAAAATGTGTAGCATCTCTATAAATCGCGAGCGCGTCTGTTATCCTCCGTGCAGCTATACTCGATCCATCGATTCTGAATATGATATATGGTGTCGCCTCATATGCTGTAGACCACTTATTCTTTTTGTGTTGTCGTAATAATACGGTATCTCCGACCTTAAACTTATGTTAACTCCATCTTGGCCACTGATTACGTTTCAGCCATTTCTGCTTGTAGTGTTGATATCTGGCGTGATCTCGTGCTCCATTTTTCTCTGGAACCTGTAGCTGATTTCGAGCTATATGAAGTTTTGTTCTAACCTTCTTTTTCATCAAGGGTTCATATGGTTCATATGGTGTATATCCTGTCGCAGGATGCGGTGTTGATCTTTAATCTATCAACATGTCTTGAATGGCATCGATACTTTTTCTGTCTTGCGCATGCTCTGTTCTGTTTTATTTAACATTTTCATGAAACTTTCGGCTTCTCAGTTTGCTCTACAGTGTTCTGGTGTTATTTTATGATGTTCGAATCCCATTTCTTTGGCAAATTCTGCAAACTTGGCTGAACTGAACTGGTGGTCTGTTATGACTCTCTACTCTTCTCGAAACACCGTGATTAGAAAGTATCTTCCTTAATCGTTCCGCTGTGTCACTGAAAGATGTGGATATGGTCTGCTCTACTTCCGGGTATCGTGTTCTTTTATCTATTACAACAAGGTTGTAGTGTCTGTCTAGAAAAGGTCATCCAAAATCTACCGCAACTGTTTCCGATTCATTCTCAGGGATCTCCGATGGTTTGATTGTTTCTTGTCTGCGTTCTTTTCTTATGATTTGGCACTCAAAACATTTACCAACAGTATCTTCTACAAGTACTTTCTTCTGCAGAGTTGCCGGTATAACTGTTTGTCTGTTTCTGAAAATTAATCCCTCAGCAATACTTAATTCATTTCTGACCAAATAAAATGGCTTAATTTCCGGTCTTTGTCTGTGTTTTTCCAAATCATTGTTCTGTATCCACTTTAGGACATCTTTCAGTCTACCATCTTTACTCGTTTCATCTTGTATTTTCGTCATTATGATGGCATGTTTCGACTCAACTACTGCCCGGATCACTTGATCAGTTTCATCTTAGTCTATTTCCGGAAGTGGGTGTCGTGATAGGTAATCTAATGGGTCTGCTTCGTCTTTTCCTGGTTCATATATCAATTCATAGTCGACGTCTTGCATTTCCATCACCCATTTCTCTATTCTTGGTGGTAGTTTGTTCATAGTTTTGTTGAACATTGGTATCAGTGGCTTATGGGATGTAATGATCTTAAATTGTGGTGCACCTAGCAAATACATACTGAATCTGTTTTCCGCCCATTTCACTGCGAGTGCATCTTTCTCGGTTTGACTGTATCGTTTCTCAGCACTTGCCATTGACCTGCTCACGTAATGAACTGGTTGTAGACCCTTCGATGTCCTTTGAAATAGTCCAGCTGATAACCCTTCATGGAAACTTGCTTCTGTTCTTACTATAATTGGATTTCTTGGGTCAAAGAATGCCATGGTTTTCTCATCGGTGATGCTTTCTTTCAGTCTCTGAAATGCTTTATCTTATTCTCTTTCCAAAACAAAAGGCGTGGGTTTCTTTGTCAGTTTTCTAACGGGCTCAGTCAGCACAGAATATCTATCAATGAATTTAGAAAGATACCCAACCACGCCAAGGAAGCTCCTCACTGCCTCTTTAGATTTTTGTTTTTTACATTCGTTGACAGCTTTAACTTTCTCAGGCGTAGGCTTCAAACCATCTTTTGGAAACCTTTACCCGTAAAATTCAAGTTCGTCTACGCCAAACTTACTGCGTTTTTGGTACGTGGCATTCCCTGTTTGATATTTGTCTTTGTTTTTACATTTCTCTCTATTGAAGGTCACTCCGAAATCTCTCACTCTTTGCAATACCATTTCTAATGTTTTGTTGTGTTCTTCTAATGTTCTTCCGCCTATCAAAATAGCATCTCCCTGGTTAAGACACTTCGGTATACCGCCAATTATATGCAAGGCAGACTCGGATCAAATTGTCAAGTCTGCCTTGCATATAATTCTGGATACCATAACTAAATAAGGTATTTTATATACTGACGGTGATCAACTGTTTATAAGATCAGCATATGAAATGCTAGTTCACTTTTAGAAAGAAATGTCTACATATACTGGCACGCGAGTGGCCCCCGGACAGCAGTAGTCCTCGGACAACCGCCCGCAACGCTCTATTTTCGCGATTCGTCTACATATTTTTGTGCCTATATTATAATCATACAGACGCTTGTTTTGGAGAAGTTTATCAAGTTCATTCTTTCACAGGTAATCATTTGAGTATAATTATCGTGGAAATCCTACCCAAAGGTTACTTGTTTATATTTTCACTAGTGGGACTTCTGTTGCGCAAGAGAGGTCCATCTGGAGGGTTTAAAATTAAGTCTACATGTCTTTACTTCACGACTAGCAGACGATACATACACTTTCAACAAGAAAAGTTATTTTCTTTGTGACAACAATACTAATTTGCCAAAATATTAAAGAGGTGTAATAGCACTACATTGTCCAGATATCTGTAAGTTAAGCATAATTATTTTGTTTTCTGTTGTCGCAATTTCCATGTGGCGGGGACAAATAAATATGACGCAAACTTGTGATCTTTTTATAGTGATATAAAATATCATTTGTCTTTTTCATAATTCCAGCTCATACGGGCAGTTCCTGATAAATATATTCATAAAAAATTGGTGTCCGGACATTACTATCGAGCACGCATAACATTTGACGTTCTACAGACGGGTCCCGCTAACCCCCGCGAACGTGACGTCATTTCACAGGAAAAACCCCTAACTGGTAATACCGGAGCTAAGGTTTGTATATATGTAAATCGTTTTTATTCTTGATATTGGTTAAGCTTTTGTTATACAAATCTGTTTCGTATTTCTATTTATACAACTGATAAGAAAAGATCGGATGGGCAGACGCCGAGTGTCCATGTTTTTGGTTAACAGTGAGGTTTTTCTTATGGCTTATATTTTCTTAAACCACAAATGATATCAATAATTTTTTTGATCAATGAAAAGGATATAAAATAAGCATTTATTGATAACTTTTAATTATAGTATTTCGAAATAAAACGGATTAATTATGAACGATTAACTTACAATGTTTTTCCCAAAAGTTGAGGGCATCTACAGCGCTATTTAAATCGTATGTCATTTAAAACAGTTACTCATTTTGAACAGATATTTGAATAACAAAACATTAATATCGTAAACATTTCGAAACTTTTTGATTTTTTTAAAATCCATAAATGAACGAAAAAGTTATTAAGAATTAAAAATTCTGATCCCATACACAAACAATTAATGTAAAATTATTTGTTTTGCCCACCATCAGATAAACAAGTGTTCATGTGTGACGTCAGGGCGATCTCTCCTATTCGATAAGAAAAAACTTGGGCTACAAACAACAGTTGATTTCTTTCTTAATTAAGATTTAATTCGACTACTTTGGAGTCGTACACCTATTGACTTTCAAAGAACAACTGGATTTGACGAGGAAATGAAATGTAATGCTCATGATCATCATCAAAGAACTTCGACTACCTTGCATAGAAATCTGAAAATAATTTATACTGCATCACACCTCTTTACGAGTATTATGTGCAGCTGCGCGCCTGTACAAGAAATTTAAAAGTAGAATGGACAGAAGAATACACAAATAGCTGAACAGCTGAATAGAGCCTTTTAAATAAAAAATATTATTAGTTACATTGCTTGTTGGTGACAGGATACGGGATATACGCTGTCGAGGAAATCCATATCAGGCGAGAGCGTAGCTCTCGCCTGATATGGATTTTCGAGACAGCGTATATCCCGTATCCTGTCACCAACAAGCAGTGTAACGATTTTATCTTGCCGACTACCTTTTACATCATCACTGTACTGACTGACACATATTTTATATTATAATAAAGCTACTTACAGTTACTGTGCAGACTGGAATCCTGAAAACTTCCCTGGTTTTCATGCTTTGATTATAGTTGATTAATACCAGCCATAAAATGAAAAATGAACTGTATTTTGACAGAATCACAAAACACAGAAGCTCATTTATACAGGTTTTGAACTGGTTTTCAAAAACTTTTACGTTCCATCCTTTCGAAAAATCATCAGATTAGACGATGTCAGAAATGTCTTTTAAAACTTCCGCTTTAGTCCGTTTCCTGTTAATTCCTTTATCTTGCAGATAGATTAAATAATCCTACAACAAACTGCTGTCTTACAAATGCGTTAATTCCTTTGCTTTCCGATGATTTTACTAAAACAACATCAACTTGTCAACGGTCAAGGTCAATCGCGGCCGTGCCATACAGAGTTACTGTTCTTCTATATATAATTTCTACTCACTTCACGAACCTAACTTAGATAGCAAAAAATAAGAGCGGCAAGACAACACTATTTTTATTTTTTTTTTATCTCGGAAATGATATCTATAGCTTGGGCTTATAATCTGACTTGTTTTAATTACGATAGCGGTGCGGCAGCCATTTTGTTTTTAATCAAATTTCATATCTGTAATGTACTAGCAGGATATGGAATAAATCCTGTCTCCACGTGACGTCTGTTGACCAATAGAAATGCGAGAATCTTGTAGGAGGCGAGATAATATAAAATACACTGAAATAAAACCTGAAAAACAAACGCCAACCTTGTTTAGCTTTGTGCCCGACCTCTTTGTTCTGCTTAACATTATTGAATGGTTTTGATTTGCTGCCAAGTAAAATTTTCATATTATTTTGTCCGAAGTTCAGTTGCTTACTGGAATTACCCATCCACACAAAGCAAACGAATGACGTGACATATACACACGCCATAACGCCGCTTGACAGAACAAATAGGCAACCCGTATCCTCGATGATTTTATTCAATAACACTCCATTCCAGATGCAACATCTTCCTAGATTGAATTGCAGAAAGCTAAAATCCTGAACAAATGCTAACATGAGTCACTTTCCGTTTCCTCGAGCGTTTCCGTTATAAAAACTTTTATGTAGAAAGTGCAAATACGGTATGCATACACTACACATTTGTACCATGGTCTCACGAACCTAATAAAAGCCCAGTTTATAATAAGAATTGCATAGATATGTCTTTTTTTGCAGTTATTCTCAAGAACAAGATGGCGTTGTTTTAAGAAAAAAAAAGTAGTTCGCCAAGCTTTACAAGTCGCTGACCTGATAAAGCAAAATTATTTGACCTTTTGAGTTTTGTCTTTAATTTGCATGAAGGTAGGATAAATATATATATATATATATATATATATATATATATATATATATATCAGGCAATTCTGATTAAAAACAAGTGGGGTTTCAGTATCGATAATAAGTTCAGTAATTTTCCCTCATGACGTCAGAGTGTAAAAATAGCCGTAATATAGGTCATATTCATGCGCTCTGTTTTAGGTGCTCTTATTTATGAGACGATGTAGAAAGTAGATGCGCTTTGCCGTTTTGCACTAAAAAGTGTCGGGTTTTCATTTTCCCGTCTTAATTGTATTGGAGGCGGAGCTTACGCACCGCCCCAAAAAGGCAATTATAGTTTAAAGATTAAAGAATAACACTTACACCAGTACCCAGATATATAAGGGGGGTGGCATACTTTATTGTCATATGAACCGACTTTACTGATTCTCCTCGTAGATTTCACTTGCAAGTTTATCAATTACACTTTTGGTATAATATTATTTAGTCTGTATTTTGGTGTTTAACAAGTGTATCTGGGTGTAAGTAAATGCACTCGAGCAAGGTGGAGTCTGTAGCACAGTGACTGACTTGCCCTCTCAATATTTATCTTCTCTTTTCTAGTGAGTTTTACAAAAGGTGTGATTGATCTATTGGTACAATCAAGAATAAGCTGTGGGAGTAGGTTGCTTTTTTAAATATTTGCAAAACTGCCTGGCTGAATTTGATTCATAAGATCTTCCATCATTTTGATACCATTGTTTCGGTTAGCGATCAAACTGTGACAGCGAGTGAGAAAATGTTCTATTGTCTCTTCTTCTGTATAACAGAGTTGGCAGGTACCATTGACATCAGTTTGGTTGAATTTTGCCAAGTTTGTTTGAAATATGTAAGTTCCTGTGATAAGTCTTGCTTTTATCTCCCCTTGTCTAATTTCATAATCTATGGCTAGTGCTGCCTTCCACACATTGTGAGGTTCCCTAGTAGGCTGATCCTGTATTTGTAAGTACTTTAATGAGGATTTTTCTACCATATTCTTGGACCATTCTGAATGCCAAAGTTTATTGACAGCAGCATTTACAGTGGATTTCCATTCTTTTTTTCCAACGGGATGATCAAAGATGGTTCTGGCTTCAAATCCATCACCAAGTGTGATAGTATACTTGCGTTACCGTAAAGCTCGATTCTCGAGCTCGCTATTAAAACGTTCGTTAATAATCAAAAACTTAAAAATACAGTAAAAAGGATCATCAGATATTGGAATATTTGAAAAGTCGCTAAAAGAAGCCGTTCCGAACGAAACCTAGAAATTGGTATCAGCCCTGACTGTCTAAATAGCTAACTCAGCAGTTTTTATTTAACGGTTAAGAAACAAAATGGAAGGAATTATGAATGGCAGCGGACGGGCGGTCAGCATCCAAAACATGTCTGCTCTATAATTCAGTTTTCGTCGGATCTTCACTAAACTTGCTGACAATGTTTGTGGGCATTACATCTCGGCCAATTTCGATAACCAGCCAAATTGTACCAGACACTCTTTGATTATAGTCCTTGAATTACTCGAAAAATGGGGAATTTAGCCTTGTCCGCTCTTTTAAGTCGAACAGTTTTCATCCGATCTTCACCAAACTTGCTGACAATGTTTGTGGGCATAATATCTCAGCCAAGTATTATTACCACCCAAATCGCCAAATGGATGTTGTAGGGAGATTGCACCATATACTTTTTTTAATGACGATACGCAGAAAAAACAACATTCAATGAATTACGTATAATGTATGAAGTGAAATAAATATAGAATAACAAGATTATTTAAGGTCTAACATTGTTCTGCATAATATATATTTGCACTCATACCAAGCTGGGAAAAACTAGAAAAGGCAGGAATACAATATTCAGTGAAATATTCTTAATTTAAACTACTATTATAGTAAGATAAAATAGATATAGAATAAAAAGGCTATTTAACATTGTACTGTACAATACGAGATATATTTGGACTCGTACCCAGCTGAGAAAACCATATTCTCCGTATTGTACAGAACAATGTTAAATAACCTAGTATTATTCTATACCTATTTTATCTATCCAATCGCAAACGTTCATTTGCAACACGTGACCGTACAATATATTACGGTATTTGGATGCACGTGCGTACAGAAATCCTGTATTTTCTGTATTTGGACGCACGCGCGTACAAAAAATCCTGTATTTTCTGTATTTGGACGGTTCAACAATCCCATGTTAAACATACGATAAAGCCCGAAACGCGTGAAAATGTTCCGAATGTAAATCGGATGAAGTAGGCGCTCTGTGTACAGAGTTTGATTATGCGTCTTGAAATCTGGATTTAATTTGAGGGTTTTTTTTGTTTACAACACACAAAAACGATTCAAGGGATAACAATGCTATCTGATTTAGATATTAAAACGTTCGTTAATAATCAAAAACTTAAAAATACAGTAAAAAGGATCATCAGATGTTGGAATATTTGAAAAGTCGCTAAAAGAAGCCGTTCCGGACGAAACCTAGAAATTGGTATCAGCCCTGACTATCTGAATAGCTACCTTAGCATTTTTTGTTTAACGCTTAAGAAACAAAATGGAGATGATTATGAATGGCAGCGGACGGGCGGTCAGCATCCAAAACATGTCTGCTCTATAATTCAGTTTTCGTCGGCTCTTGCTGAGAATGTTTGTGGGCATTACATCTCGGCCAATTTCAATAACCAGCCAAATTGTACCAGGCACTCTTTGATTATAGTCCTTGAATTACAAGAAAAACGGGGAATGTAGCCTTGTCCGCTCTTTTAAGTCGAACAGTTTTCATCCGATCTTCACCAAACTTGCTGACAATGTTTGTGGGCATAATGTCTCAGCCAAGTATTATTACCACCCAAATCGCCAAATGGCTGTTGTAGGGAGGTTGCACCATATACTTTTTTTAATGATGATACGCAGAAAAAACAACATTCAATGAATTACGTATATTACGTATGAAGTGAAATAAATATAGAAAAAAAAAGGTTATTTAAGGTCTAACAATGTTCTGTATAATATATATTTGCACTCATACCAAGCTGGGAAAAACTAGAAAAGGCAGGAATACAATATTCAGTGAAACACTTTTAATTTAAACTATTATTATAGTAAGTTAAAATAGATATAGAATAAAAAGGTTATTTAACATTGTACTGTACAATACGAGATATATCTGGACTCGTACCCAGCTGAGAAAACCATATTGAACTCGCCTAGCGGCTCGTCCAATATGGTTTTCACAGCTGGGTACTCGTCCAAATATATCACCGTATTGTACAGAACAATGTTAAATAACCTAATAATATTGATTTTACAGTGAGGAGCAGTTGTTTACCAAAATCAAAATCCGATTTATTCACTCAGTCTGTAAAATGAAAAAAGTAAATAAGAAATGAAGTATTGTTTGTCAGTCTTCTTAAACAACTGTTGTTTTTTTTGTTGTTCGTTTTGCATTTATCTGCTTTTTTTGTTTGATTGATAGAAATGATTAAACCTATAATGCAAAGGGAATAGACATGCTATATCTAACTGGCCGACTTCAAATATACGTAGGTAGTTCTATAGTGTTTTGTTTACATCCAGAAAGTCAAGTTTGGTTTCATACTTTTCTGAAAAAAACTGAAACTGAAACTTAAGCTGTTTTATTTGATTAAACGCTTATTTTTACGCAAAACATATTCAATGGCGTTTTACAAATACACAAAAATACGACAAAAATTAAGACATTCTAAATGACATTTGACATAAATGAGCATAAATATCATTGTGAATAATCTATTTAGTAAACATTAAAGAAAAGATCAGGCATCAGATAAGATTAATAAAATATTAGAATATTAAGATACAGTAAGATAGACTGAAATACTGTTGAAAACGGCGTTAAACCCAAAACAAACAAATCTATCTTAAAAGTTTCCGCAAAATAGTTTCTGTGTTTAAATATTGTCATTTCTATAATATTTTTATATAAATAAAACTGTCTTTGCACCGATGCACTTAAAATTCGTCTGCCTGACATGTTTTGATTCCCAATAAATGCTAGCTATCTGACACCGGCCCGTATCTCTGAATTAAATGTTTGTTTGTTAGTTTTGGGTTTAACGCCGTTTTTCAGTCATGTAACGGCGGGCAGTTAACCTGACCAGTGTTCCTAGATTCTGTATCAGTACAAACCTGTTCTCGGCAAGTAACTGCCAACTTCCACACATGAATATCAGAGTTAGAGGACTAATGATTTCAGACACAATGTCGTTTATCAAATAGTCACGGTGAACATACGCCCCGCCAGAGGACCGAATCCACGACCCCGCGATCCGTAGACCAACGTTCTTACCTACTGAGCTAAGCAGGCGGGCTTCTGAATTACTGTACATACAGTGACGTAATAATAATGCGGCTTCACTGATGGAGACAAATACGACATTATAGGCCAGTGTGTGTGTGTGTGTTCGGGTTTAACGTCTTTTTCAACAATTTTACAGTTATATAAACGACGGTGACAAAACCGGTTTTGCCATGGCAAATGTAATTTTCTCGTACTGATTTGCCAAAAAACTAGTAATGATATCATATCGAAACATACTAGCTTATAAATAGGTGGGTTATTGTAACAATTTAAGGCAATTTTCATTTTTGTAAAGTTCGTATAAATATGGGCTGAATTTGCCAAATACCGACGTGGCAAAAAGAAACCGGCGGCTATTACATATTACAATACAAATGCACAGAAAATTTGAGAAATTATATTTATCCGGCGAAAAATTATCCAGAATGAGTTATTTTCCGATGGTTTGAGGAGTATTCCAGAGAAAGCAAACTAAATTTATTATGGCAAAAAAGGGACACATTTCATTTTAAGGTGAAACTCTTCCTATTACATTTAGCATGATGTGTTCATAAGCGTTAGGCTTAGTTATTGGCTATATACATATACATGGCGGAGTACATACACCCCGCCCGGGGATCAAACTCACGACCCCACTATCCGTAGATCTGCCCTCTCCCTATTAAGCTAAGCTGGCGAGTTCTAGAGTAATTTAATATAATTATATCAATAATACAATGTTATTAATTAAGCGATTTGATATTGGCCTTGTAAGGTGTCTTAGGGTTGCTGTATTGGTCCAAGGCCGTAGGCTTTGATCCTAAGTACACTCAAGTGTACTATTTTATATCAATATGGGAAAATGATAAGAAACAAAGTCTTAACCTTAAAACATTGATTTTTTTACATACCGTCTTACCATATAAGTAGCTATTTAATATTAAAGTGAGTATAATATATATCGTACAATATAAAAATGCACAGAAAATTGAGAAATTATATTTATTCGGCGAAAAATAATCCAGAATGTTTTGTGGAAAATTCCAGAGGAAACAACCTAAATTTATTATGGTCAAAAAAGAAGAAGAAGACACATTTCATTTTGAGGTGAAATTGATCCTATAACATTTAGCATGATGTGTACATAAGCGGTAGTCTTAGTTATTTGCAATACAATCATGCTATTAAATTGAAAGAGCATTTTGTTTTAAATTGCCTATCTTATCATTGTCATTTTTAAGCTTTAAATAACTGAAACAATATGACTTTATATTGTCATTAAGGTGACCTTTTTATGTATAGTATCAACACATTAAGAAAAATATTCATTCTAGAATAAGGAATAAATATAGTTTATTCTCTTTAACGCGTATCTTACATATGATAAATAAACTCTGTAAGAAGATCCTTTAGAAGCATAGAATGCAACCAAGCAAAATAATAGCAGACTCGGTTTGATTGAGTTTGTTCATGACAGGTAATGGAAAGTGCAACACATCTCACGCCCCCTAGCGCCGGCTTTAGTGGAACTCAATTACATATGTATTGAATGGACTCCATGATCATTATCCCAAAGGACCAAAAATATAACAACATTGAATCCAAGTACGGGGAGACCTTTTACGCCACACGGCACTTAAAAGATTGCTGTTGTGATAGTTTATCAAATCTGTAAGAATATTCTTTGGAAGCATAGAATGCAACAGAATGTAACCAAGCAAATAATAGTACACCCGGTTTGATTGAGTCTGTTCATGAAAGGTAATGGAACGTGCAACACCTCTCACGCTCCCTAGCACCGGCTTAAGTGGACCTCTATTTCGTATGTTATGAATGGACTCCATGGTCCCAAAGGACCAGAAAATATAAAAGCACTGAATCCAAAAACAGTTGCACGAACACTTTACCTAATCTTGTTTATTTTCTTTATATCACTTTTGAAACCTTATACAACATACTTCTAATAGATGCTCTCATTCCATCTTAAAGGTATACATTTTCCTAAGTCATCCATGACGGTGGTGTAGGCAACAGTAAGGGTTAAGGTATCGGCCGCTCATTCCAAAGGTTGCGGAACCGAACCCCACTATGGACAACACCTTACCATCTAACACGGCACCAGTACTGCTTTTTTCATGAAACAGACGTGAAAGTGACTCATATAGGAGCTAAAATATTTTGTTTGTTTTAGCTTTTACGCTATTTTGCAACAGTATTTCAGTTATGTAACGGTGGGCACTTAACCTAACCAGTGTTTCTGGATGTTCCTGGATGTTCCTGGATCTTGTATCAGTAGAAAAACATATCTCAATTATTTTTCTTTAGTTGATAAATTATTCCTAACAAAAACTCTTGAAAGAAAAACATGCTTGATAAACAAACCTTATATTACATGAGTAATAATATTACACTAATTGCACTTTGAGCTGAAATATTATCTCTAAAACCCTGATATTAATTTGGAAAAGCAAATTATCTCAAGTGAAACGCCGGTTAACATTAAAGAGACATGATTTTTACTGCCATATAATATTAGTCATATGTATAAATACTAAGGAATCGATATTATTGATTGAATTCAATTCCTGCCAGATATCGGTAATAACATTTGTAAGAATATGCTTTCCTAATCTTCTGTTTTATTATTTTTGCTTTCTTTATCTATATAATATATTTGAATTGGATGTTCAATGAAAATTTACTGACTGAATAGCGAACTGTGCAGACCATGATGCAGACTGGTCTTCGTCTGCACTGGTCGCAAAGGTAGAATCACTTGCCGCCAGCAGGCTAAAGTTTAACAGTTTTAGACAAATCAAAACTCTTGAAAAAGAAACCAAGGTTCGCAGAAACAGATGAAAATACAGCTTTGTCCAACTACATATACAATAGGGTTATTATAACAGTAGCTTGATCTGGGATGCAGTATTCGGCTCGAGTGGATTTTGCCAGATCGGATCTCACGAGGCGCGCAAGCGCCGAGTATGCTCCGACCTTGCAAAATCCACGAGAGCCGAATACAAAGTCCCAGATCTAGCTACTGTTATAATGATCCTTTTATTATATACCTTTACTATTTTAATTCTTGTTTTGTTCTTGAACGAAATCTTCAATATTTATCGATATTAAATGGAACATATTTTTACAGAAATGTGTCGGGTCATGCATATTAATGAAAATAGTCCGGCAGCATACAATACGGAAGGTACAATACTGAATTTAAAAGTTACAATACGGAATTTTTGTCTGTCTGTTCATATTTAATTGTGCAATACAAGCAGATTTTTACAGAATTTAAACAGGTATATAATAAATGTATTTCTTTGTAAATGAACCTTTACGGAATATCTATCTTTATATCATGAATATATTTCAGTCAGTTCAACTTTTTATCCAGATGTAGGAGCTATACAAGTTGCGCTCTAAATCTGTTTTTAGAAAATGTTTAATGTTGTTGGAGACGGAAGGTCTTCTGATACCCAGGTGGTACATGTAAATACATTTACGCAATTAATTCTGTACATCTGCAGTTATCATTCTCTTTCTTTCTCATTGATTTACTTGATACAGTGCAGCATATTTAAAAAACACCACAAAAAACAACAACAAAAAAAAAAAAAAAAAAAAAAAAAAACGAAACGTCATATAACGGCGGCCGACGTCAACAAAGGTGGTCCGGTGGTCTTGTGGTGCCACACTGGACTGTCAATCCAGAGGCCCGGGGTTCGAATCTGGTCCAGGCACTGGGAATTTCTGAGATGCTCTTCAGTGTCTCCCTACCAACAAAGAGGCCAGTACTGGTTCTGTCTAGGAAAGACGGTTTCGAGTGTATCGGTACTAAACACGACGGCGGCTGACGTCAACTTACGGCGGTCGATTAAGGTAATGGACCCGTAATGACAATGACATTACGAAATATCCCGACACTTCTTCGGTATTTTCCGGCTGCTAATGTAGCTTGTATGTGCAACCAGACGGAGAATGCCGAAGTCCTATACGGAGAATACGTAACCGCACGGAAATAACCGATAATCATTACGGGTCCATTACCTTAAACAAAAAAAAAAAAACAAAAACAAAACGATCTAACGTCTCATCACAATGCATGCTTTAAATGGTCAGCCTCCAAAGGAGCGGTGTGATCTCAGGAATGGTACGTCGTAGGGATTTCAAGATAAGTGGACAAAGTATGCTGTATATAGCTTCATCTAAGGAAACGCATTTGGGCTATAAATATTTATGTGTATTAGCACCTCCTGTTTAGAGAATAATTAGTACTATACAATATTACTGTGCAGGAGGTACTAACACGTGTTTGTAAATATGTGTTTCATTTCATGCCTCTATATGATAGCTTTTATTTCTACCTCGTGACGATACATTAGAAACAAGAATTCAACCGAATGATTTTGAAATCTATCTACGGTCTTTTTTAAATACAAATGATATTTATATTCGAAACATAAAATTCAGTCTAAAAAACGCTATCTTTGGGTCCAGAACATTTGACTTTTATCGTATTGAACTGGGCAACTTTTCCAGTTGCTCAACGCAGTGATTCATTCTGGATTTATTCCCTTGCATATAGCGTTTCGTCTTCAGACACCAGTGAAATTAAGCAAGAACAACAATAACAACAACAAAAACGATAACATTCTTATTTTGAAACTTTAAAGGGCAAGGAATGCCTGAAAATAAGTTACTTTCATATGAAAGCCATTCTCAAATCTTTCATACCGCTGAAAGATTTTTTTTTTTTGAATCGGACTACTATTGAAAAAGATATGGCAGTTTGAAGTTGAAGAAAATGGCTGATCATGGAGGCAGCCATGTTAGTGTGTTTGTTATGTCATTTACACAATTCTTTATTTAGCAAACAACCTTTTAACTAGATTAATTTCATATGTTTCTTGAGTGTAAGCAGTAAAACATGATAATTTCTTTAATAACAGCTGGAAAAAGTAGAGAAAAATATTTTAAAGAAATAAGAAAATACACTTTAAATATAATTTATATCTAGAAATCTAATAAATCCGCCATTTTGTTTTTTGTTGCTATGGAAACAAAATTGCCTCCATTTTGATCAAATATGTAAATGCTCATAACTTTCTCATTTTAAGCCGATTTTGAAAATTCTTTCACTTCTTCAAATAAGTTAAGAAATCCTAGCAGATAGAAATAACATTAGGACAACAATGCCTTTCCCTTTAAGTGTCAGCACTTAGTCTAAATTTCTTAGCAAGAACTTCACGTGGGATACATGTTGATCACTAAAGTTGTTTCTTATTGCTTTTGCTTTAAATGTCTAGTACTGCACACCTGCTGATGAAATCATAACAGTACATTTATGGGTAACTGACTCAGAATAACAGCCGGAAATGTACGTGACACTACCGTAATCTCCCGATACTGCTTCGACATACTTCGGCTGTTAATGTAGTTCGATCGAACAACCACGAGAATGCCGAAGTTCTAAATGGGGTATATGTAATCGCACGGAAATTGTCAATATTCATTTCGGGCCCATTACCTTAAGCAAACCTGTAGGTTGCTTCATTTTAGTTTATAAGTTGAAAATGCTGATGATTGTATTATATAAAAAAGAGAAATATTTCTTTGCTTCTTTGGTTAAGTCATGTTCAACAATTTAGTTATTTTACACTCCATATTAATTTAATGCAGACAAGTTTTTAAAGTGATTAAAATTGTTTGGTAAACGGATCATCACAAAGTAATCAACAACCACTATGTTTCCTTTCTTAAAGCGGTAATTGCCTATCTAGACAATATTACACCAGTCATTGCCTATCTAGACCGTTGCCTACCTAGATATTCTTACACCAGTCATTGCCTATCTAGACAGTCTTACACCAGTCGTTGCCTGTCTAGACATTCTTACACCAGTCATTGCCTATCTACACCAGTCATTGCCTATCTGGACAGTCTTACACCAGTCGTTGCATATATAGACAGTCTTACGCCAGTCATTGCCTATCTAGATATTCTTACACCAGTCGTTGCCTATCTAGACAGTCTTACACCAGTCGTTGCCTGTCTAGACAGTCTTACACCAGTCGATGCCTATCTAGATATTTTTACACCAGTCGTTGCCTACCTAGATATTCTTAGACCAGTCATTGCCTATCTAGACATTCTTACACCAGTCGTTGCCTACCTAGAATTCTTACACCTGTCATTGCCTATCTAGACAGTCTTACACCAGTCGTTGCCTATCTAGACATTCTTACATCAGTCATTGTCTATCTAGACAGTCTTACACCAGTCGTTGCCTATCTAGACATTCTTACACCAGTCATTGCCTATCTAGACATTCTTACACCAGTAAATGCCTATCTAGACGGTCTTACACCAGTCATTGCCTGTCTAGACAGTCTTACACCAGTCATTGCCTATATAGACAGTCTTACACCAGTCATTGCCTATCTAGACATTCTTACACCGGTCATTGCCTAACTAGACATTCTTACAGTCGTTGCCTATCTAGACATTCTTACACCGGTCATTGCCTATCTAGACATTCTTTCACCAGTCATTGCCTATCTAAACAATCTTACACCAGTCGTTGCCTATCTAGACATTCTTACACCAGTTATTGCCTGTCTAGAGAGTCTTACACCAGTCGTTGCCTATCTAGACATTCTTACACCAGTCATTGCCTATCTAGACATTCTTACACCAGTAATTGCCTATCTAGAAAGTCTTACACCAGTCATTGCCTATCTAGACAGTCTTACACCTGTCATTGCCTATCTAGACAGTCTTACACCAGTCGTTGCCTATCTAGACATTCTTACACCAGTCATTGCCTATCTAGACATTCTTACACCACGAGAATGCCGAAGTTCTATATGGGGTATATGTAATCGCACGGAAATTGTAAATATTTATTTCGGGCCCATTACCTTAAGCAAATTTGTAGATTGCTACATTTTAGTTTATAAGTTGAAAATGCTGATGATTGTATAATATACAAAAGAGAAATATTTCTTTGCTTCTTTGGTTAGGTCATGTTCAACAATTTAGTTATTTTACACTCCATACTAATTTAATGCAGACAAGTTTTTAAAGTGATTAAAATTGTTTGGTAAACGGATCATCACAAAGTAATCAACAACCACTATGTTTCCTTTCTTAAAGCGGTCATTGCCTATCTAGACATTATTACACCAGTCATTGCCTATCTAGACCGTTGCCTACCTAGACATTCTTACACCAGTCATTGCCTATCTAGACAGTCTTACACCAGACGTTGCCTATCTAGACATTCTTACACCAGTCGTTGCCTATCTAGACATTATTACACCAGTCATTGCCTATCTAGACATTCTTACACCAGTCGTTGCCTATCTAGACAGTCTTACACCGGTCATTGCCTATCTAGACAGTCTTACACCAGTCATTGCTTATCTAGACATTCTTACACCGGTCATTGCCTATCTAGACAGTCTTACAACAGTCATTGCCTATCTAGACATTCTTACAGTCGTTGCCTATCTAGACAGCCTTACACCAGTCGTTGCCTGTCTAGACAGTCTTACACCAGTCGATGCCTATCTAGACATTCTTACACCAGTCGTTGCCTACCTAGACATTCTTACACAAGTCATTGCCTATCTAGACATTCTTACACCAGTCGTTGCCTACCTAGACATTCTTACATCAGTCATTGCCTATCTAGACAGTCTTACACCGGACATTGCCTATCTAGACATTCTTACACCGGTCATTGCCTATCTAGACATTCTTACACCGGTCATTGCCTATCTAGACATTCTTACACCGGTCATTGCCTATCTAGACGGTCTTACACCAGTCATTGCCTATCTAGACATTCTTACAGTCGTTACCTATCTAGACAGTCTTACCAGTCGTTGCCTATCTAGACAGTCTTAGACCAGTCGTTGCCTATCTAGACATTCTTACACAAGTCGTTGCCTATCTAGACAGTCTTACACCAGTCGTTATCTATCTAGACAGTCTTACACCAGCCGTTGCCTATCTAGACAGTTTTACACCAGTCATTGCCTATCTAGACAGCCTTACATCAGTCATTGCCTATCTAGACAGCTTTACACCAGTCGTTGCCTATCTAGACAGTCTTACACCAGTCATTACCTATCTAGTTATTCTTACACCAGTCATTGCCTTTCTAGATATTCTTACACCAGTCATTCCCTATCTAGACATTCTTACACCAGTCATTGCCTATCTAGATATTCTTACACCAGTCATTGCCTATCTAGATATTCTTACACCAGTCATTGCCTATCTAGACTGTCTTACACCAGTGATTGCCTATCTAGACAATTTACACCAGTCATTGCCTATCTATATATTCTGACACCAGTCATTGTCTATCTAGACAATCTTACACCAGTCATTGCCTATCTAGACACTCTTACATCAGTCGTTGCCTATCTAGACATTCTAACACCATTTATTGCCTATCTAGACATTCTCTGCTGCTTCAAAGATTTTTTCATTTGACTATGGTTTTGTCATTATCCATTATGAAAATGAATATGGAAGATTTCTACTAGACAGTTTCGCTGTTTTAGCTGATATCATAGGTAAGCACTAGTATTTTTGCACCAACAAACATTTTATAGGAAAAATCCAGTAACTGACTTGTGATGAACAGCCGTCTTGAAATGATATATTACATAAATGATCACAGGTACAACTAATATGTGAAAAAAACATAGATTCGTCTATCCAACATTGAAATAAAATGCTGAGAGAGAATTTAGGTTTTGCCAAACTTAAGTTCAAACTTTGATATGGTTATCTTATGTCACAAGCATTTTTAGTCCACCAATCATCTACATTTGCGATGGATTTTCGATATTGGTTGAGATTGTTTAATTTATAACACAAGTTACAATACGATATTTGAGCGTGTTCTCGTTCTTTTATGACAGTATAATGATCCTTCAGCTTTAGAATTTTAGTATATTCTTCTTCGTTTGCACCCACTTTGTTCAGATGTTGTGCAAGTTCTTTTGCTGATTTGAACGCATTGGTATCTATAAATGTGCCTTTCGGAAGATATTTCTCATAATGAGTAGCACCTCGAACAACAATAACAATATCTCTTGTGAACCACAGAAAGGCCTTTTCCGTTATGTAGTCAGTGCATAAGGAATTTTCAAATGCTAAATAGAATTTGTATTTCTTAGCCAAAACAGTGGTACAATTCCCCCGTTTTGGACATGAAGACGACCTGTTCATGTTACACTTTCCGACTTTAGTAACATTGGTATATTTCGCTAATTCACTGGCATACACCTCACGTTTGCTCGATGTCCTACAATGGTTTACAAACCAAAGTGCAGTTTCTGTCTTCTGACGGAATATATCACTATAATTCTTATTAACGTCGCCATTATAATTACTAATTACCTTCTCGTCTAGAGACGCATTCATACCTATATTTCTAAAGTTATTGTTAATTTCTATGCTCTGAATGACATAGTTTTTATCTACTTTATTTGGAATAACAGAACCATAAACGTATGGAATATCAGAGTCCATTCTATAAGTCATGGTCCAGTTAAAATAATTATGGAATCTTTCGTTACCAACGTTGGTGATACGCAGATATACCGGCGATTCTATGGTTACAAATAAGAAAACTTGGTCTACATCTCTATGTTTCGGGAGCTGTCCTGGTACATTGTTTCCTTGAATAAGTACAGCGTCTGCATCTAGGGTTTCTGAAGTTAAAGCTGTGATATATACAACTTCACAGTTTTGATAATGGAAACAACTGGACATATTTAAACTTCTCATGTGACGCTTAATTATTCCATGATACACATGGTAAAGCGCTATTCGCAGTTTTCTTTGCTTAGGTATATATTGAAGTTTTTGTGCTTGAGAAGCATTTGCGCTTCCATTATATTTCGATATTTGACTATTGATTTCATTTATAGACTCTTTTACAATACTTGTTCTAGTTCCATATCCTGAATGTTTCATTTTATTAGTTACCACTGTTTGAGTATGGTCATGCACGTGCACGGAATATTGCGACGTTAACACAACTGATGTTCCAAATGGAAGACGATCCCAGAAGTATGTTTGAAGTACCAAAATCAACATGACTGCAAATGCTGAAGAAATAAATGATGCACGAATTCTACCTATTTCCATAATATTTCCTTTTTACCAGCTTCTGAAATGTTAAACAAACAGACAATTATTTTAAGAGAATAATGATAACAATATTGATGCTATTTTAAATTGTAAAATAGTTTTAAATAATTTATTTCATTTAGCATGTAGGTTTAAACATTCACAATAGGATATTCTTCCATTGTAATGTTATTTTAAATCGTTACCTCAAGGTTGCAAGACATATATTTAAAAAAAAAATATATATACTACTGTCCGTAACAGGACAAAAACAAATTTATATTATACATAAAAACCTGCAGAACTACTTTTATATTTGTATGATTAAAGACAGAGCGTAACACGCCTACTGAAGCCGCTGTTATACATGAAGTATACCTTATATATGTCGCGAATATAATGATATATGCTAGAGTCTGCATTTTAACTGTGAAAGTAGGTAGCTGCAATCACTATCTATGTAATGTTGTATTGCAAAAAACTATGAGTAAAATCGACGGATGCTCCCCGAATATTAAAAGGAGAGGAATTCATCGACTGGTGACATACATTGTCCTAGTAATGAAGCTTCTAAAGACGTTTCTTAGAATTCCAGTAAGTAATTGTGAAGAAGTGTGAACAAGACTTGTGCCACCCATTTTACTGATGTTGTATAATCAAAGGGCAATACCTCAGTGCAATATCGTTCGCCCGAAACATGTGGAGAATATGCGCATCTCTTAGGAGTAAAGTGCCGCTAAATTTCAGCCAGTGGTTGCTGAGGAATACTTCGGACAAGACAAGGCACTATAGTACACTTATGCTTAAAAATCAAAGGGCAATAACTCAGTGAGAAGTCATTCGACCGGAACATGTCGACAACATGCGCATCCCTACTTGATAGTAAAGATTCCTATGAAATTTCGATAAATTCCAACAAGTACTCCGGATAAGAATTGCGGGACAGACGGACACACTTGGACGGACGAAGAAGCGAGTGTATGCTTCCACTTCTGGGAGGATAAAATGTTATGTTTTTTTTTCGATCAAGAGTTTCTGTTATTTTCAACGGAAGTTATAGAATCATACAAATAGGATGTGATTTTACGGACCATTATCAATTTGACTTTGTTTTTAAAATTTGAACATACAAGTAAAATGATCTTGACCTGCCGTTGTTCATTTTGAGCCTTCATCAAAAAGCAAAACACTTGCGTTAAAGTTAAAAGTGGACGGTAAGCTGTAGGTACAGTCTATTAAATACTTGGGCAGAATATATTTTTAACATATCAAAATTCAGTATAATTCAAACTAGATTGTATTTAGAATAATAAAAAAGTACAGCTAAAGTCCTTTTTAGCTTGACTAACGTTTTTTTAGATGGATGTTTTCTAATATTTTGAACATAACACACTAGAATACACATAATAATTTATCTTTACATTGTAATTACATTCACTACCTAATAAAAGCAGCATTTAATTTTCTAATCTTTTGAAAAACAATTAAAACAACATAAATCTATAGGTGATTTCATTTAACAATTATTTTGTTTTTAAAGATATATTTCTGTACATGCAGTCTGTGTATAGCAAGTAGTTATACATTAGCTTTAACTATAGTCTGTTATATCTTTAGAATATGATATTGTTGTTCATTAAAAAAAAGATTATTGATAGGAAACAAAATGAAACCTAATAATTTTTGTAGCATTAATGCTTGAAATCATTTAATTTGTTGATGTATGTAACAAAAATGCATAGCACATTGTTCAATTAGTGTATAGCTGTAAACTTATATCTGCATACTATATAAACTAACAGAAATGTATAAGTATATATAGTGGATTAGCAAATCCCAATAAAATGTATCAAAATGCGCTCTTTTCTCAATTACATTATCATTTAAAAATGCAATGGAATGCACTGCTCTATTCAGGTTATAGACTTGTATCATTATTTTATACGTAGATAGTTAAATGTGTTTTATAATACTGTGGTACCTAGAGCCTTATTTTGGTCTGAGTATAGCTTTACACTGTCAAACTAGAATTGTGTCCATTGGACACGGATGCCCCCACATAATGTGTCATCCTCTAAAGAGCAAAGGTTTTAGTATAGACCATCTTCACATGAAGGATGTTTGAAACAAATTGTACTCGGATAAGGTTGTGCATCTGAGCAATTTTGATTCCATTCTTTCAAAAACTGTATGAGGAGTTGAACACACCATATTTCTTCACTATGGTCTGTTTTGTGAAATTGAGAAAGGGACATAATTCTAGAAACAAATAGTCACAGAAAAAAGTCCATTATTTATGGTAATATTCACATGAAACTCCTTCATCTGTGAAACTTTCAAGCATATCCATTTCAACAGTGTTTAAGGAGTTGAGCACACAAGATTTTTGCTCTATATTTTATATAGTAAAACAATCAAAAGGTCATAACTGCGGTAAAAATAGTCACAGCAAAAGTTTTTACTTTTTTGGTCATTCGCACATCAAGTTTGTTCATCTGTGAAAGTATGAAGCAAATCAGGGTTAAAGTGTGGGAGGAGTTGGAAACACAAGATTTCGGGACGTACACACGTCGGAGACTTCACCTGGATTGTAAAATTTATTTAAAATAACAAGTTATTTAAATGAATAAATAATGTAAATGTAATGAAATGATTGATTTTATAAAGATTTCATGGTGTTTCAACACTTAAGCTAAATCCAATCTTTTGATCGAAAGACATTTTCAAACAGAGAGACCCGTCTAGTGATATGGACACAAATGTTGATGTAAGTAATGTTTTAAGCCAAACTAACGCTGTTTTATACCATGACGATTCAAATGACAATGATGTTTTCAAACTGAAATCTTATTCTAGTAGTGATTATTCTTCTGTAAATACCGTGACAATGGCGATAAATGGCGACAAAGAACCTATATACAAGGACAGAATGAACTGCTTGGAAAGTATCAGTGCCAGATTATGTGCAGTGGAGAAAAAACTCAGTGCTATAGACCAGCTTGAAAAGCAAATGCCGGGATTTGAGAAGGAGTTAAAATCTATTTGGTTTGCGATAGACAATAGACCAAAGAAAGTAGAGGAGCGGATGTCCAAACTGGAGGACAAAGTGGACGGTGCAGACATAGGATCAGCCTTGCTAGCCGGTAATGTAAATGAGTTGGAGAAGGCCCGTACTAGCATCTGCGATGAGGTAACCTATCTTAAATCTCAATCCATGCGGAATAATCTGATATTTATCAACAAATCAGAGGACAACTCCAGCGGTAATGAATCCCCGGAAGTGACCGAGGGGAAACTGCGAGAACATCTACATAAGGCCCTGAAGATAACAAAGGAGACCGCGGACAGTATTCGCTTTCAGCGAGTTCACAGGTCACCAGAGTATCCAGTATCTGGTGAAGTGCGAACAATTGTAGCGAAGTTCACGTTTTTTAAAGATCGAGAGTTCGTACGAAGAAGTGGAAAAGTTCTAATATGTATGAACAATTTCCACAGGAGGTAATTGCAAAAAGGAAGAAGATAGTCCCTAGGATGAAGGCGGCCAGAGATCAAGGGAAAAGGTCATGGATAGCGTACGAGTTGCTATACATAGATGGTAAGGCAGTGAAGGAGTAGGGATGTGCTGGAGATGAGCTATCCATGCTGTCTTGGAATGTCCATGGACTTACTAATGACAAAAAGGTCAATAACAATTTTGTAAATATTATAGCTAGTCATGATATTTGTTTCTAATATGAATCATGGACCAATGCTTCAAGTAATATTTCACTTAATGGTTATGTCACACGCAATTTCTTTAGAAATTTCAAAATAAAAATGCACGCTGATGTAGTGGCGGTATTGTTTTATGGTATAAAGAGCATTTAAAAGAGAGTATTCAAATTATAAAAAATCACCATGATGCAATTATCTGGATAAAATTAGATCATACTGTCTTTAGTACTGAGGAAGATATTTATTTGTGTGTGGCATATATTTGGGGCGAAGAATAAACTGCATATGATATTTGAACATCAATTTGTTTGATACATTAGAAAGTGACTGGCACTGTGTATATGCTTGGTGATTTTAATAGCAGAGTAGGGATTAAAAATGATTTTATTGTACAAGATAAATTCAATACTGTCATTGATGACTCAGATTATGACCCAGATATTACCCCTATCAGGGCCACAATTGACTGTAGACATAACAGTCACGGTATTAAAGGCAATGAATGCACTTTTGTGTAATTGTAGGGAATTTGATCTTAGCCCTAAAACGTTATGCCAGTTATTCGATGCTTTTGCTTTATCTATATTGAAAGGGTACATTTAAAGTTCTGTAAAAGTTATTAAAAGTTAGGCCAAATACATGTAATGCTAGTGTCTATGGTGAACTTGGGTTATATCCGTTATATCTTCAGGTATGTATATTAAGTACTGGTTGAAAATTATTAATAGTGAGAACGTAATATTTAAAGCGTTAGAAGATAGTATTAATGGTTATACAAATTGGGTTTCAGATGTTAGAAAGCTTTTAAATGACTATGGATTCTCATATATATTTGATCATTCTGAAGGTATAAATAAGCTTTTGTTTTTGAGCGAATTTAAATGTCGCATTATTGACACTGTAAAACAAGAATGGTATGCTAATATTGAAAACAGCTTTGTATTGTACATGTATAAAACGTTAAATGTCTTTCTGAATATAAGAGTTATTTGGATATACTGCCAAGATGTTTTAGATTTTATTTTTTACACTTAGGATGAGTGGTCTTCCACTCAGAATACAGACTGGAAGACATAGTAGAAATCGAATTCCTCGGGAGGAAAGATATTGTTTATGTTGCGCCAATTTAGATATTGAAGACGAATACCATTTTGTTTGTATATGTAAATGTTACGCTGATATTAGAAAAAAATGCTTAGAAGTAGAATATTTTAGACATCCATCGGTGTATAAATTCATACACCTCCTTAATTCAAATAACAAAACCGAACTTATTCAATTTAGATCTAGATATGTAAAAGAAGCTCTAACCATCAGAAGTGCAATTCTAACTGTCGAACTTGATATCTTATGTTCATTCTCCACATAATTTCTACTGTATATGTAATTATATTCAAATCTAAAAATTAAATATAAAAGATTCTTTATGTCAAGTTTATTGTCACGTTGATATTATATATGTAAAGAATATGAATTATAGATGATGTACTATGTACAAGTCTTAATAAAATATATGTTCTGTTCTGTTTTGTCATTTTTTTTAGAGGATACGTAATATCAATGTCTGTTCAATTAAAAGACAATATTTTAGATACGTACACAATCATTAGATCAAACTATACTTCTGATTACGTAGTTCAGTCCTTTTATTTGCAAATTATCTGAATTAAAATATTTCGAAACTTGATGTAATTCTTCTTAATTTATTCTTTACTTTCTTAAAATATATTCTGTCATTTTAATTTAAGATCATCAGCTGTATCTCTCCCTCAGAAACTGTGGCCGTTCTTTTGATCGAATCCAATATTTTGCAGTAATCAAGCTGAAAAGTAAAATGACACTACTGTGCTCCACACAAGGTGATTTTCCACATGTTATGTTGTTGATATTTGTTATAGATATATAATTTATTTCTGCTACAAATGCCTTTGTAAATCTTCTGACTCAGTCATTGTTTAGCTTTACACAACTCCCACAAAATGTCAATATTTTATGTAGGTAACCTGTAATCGTGCATAATAAGAACTTTACCTTATTCATGCGTGTTCATTGGAACTCCAGGACATATAACAACTTTTTTTTTTAATTCTTTTGGCCTGTGTGCATTTTATACGGAATGTAGGAGCAAAATGTATACGTTGGATTTCCATCTAGATAGAGGACTTTACATAGTAACTGTATTGAATGTGGATGAAACTAGCTATATAAAAAGAACTGTTATGTTAGATATCCAGGTATGCCAATAAAAGTCAGTTGGAATTATTCGAAAAGCTTATTTTACCTATTTTAAATTATGGTTCAGAAATATGGGGGTTAAACGAATAATGATGTTAGAAAGGGTACATTTAAGCTTTTGTAAAAGATCACTTGGTGTAAAAATCCAAATACAAAATAACTTTATATATGGTGAGTTTGGTTTGACATCGTTGTTAACAAGAGCTGAGGGTGTTATAAAATATTGGTTGAAAATTATACAAATGGAGAATAAAAATATGTAAAGGTTGTTTACGATTTGATGTGCAGACAATTAGAAGTAAAACCAAATAGCAGTTCTTGGGCAAAATATGTGAAAAGTTTATTACAATCCCTTTGTTTTTATGATTCGTGGTTACTTCAGGGTATTGGTAATAATAAATTTATTTATATCTGCACTAAAAACAAGATTATCTGATGTATTTATACAAAACTGGATGGCGGATATTAGTTAAGAAATAATTTATAGCAAAAGAGTGTTTTAACACTATTTATGCACGATGGGCGGTTATACGTCGGGCGCAGCCCGAGTGAATTTTTTTGTACGACGTATTACCGCCCGAGTATATAAATAGTGTTAAAACACGGTTTTGCTATAAATTATTCCGATTCTTATATGCCGTTAATCTAGAACAGTATATAAAATATAAAAGCGCTCTCTCTTGGTCGCAATACAAACTTTGACGTTAGCGCACGTTAACGTGACGTCATTCTAACGTAAGAGTGTTTTAACAGAGACAAGCATATTAGAATGACACATCTAGAGCAAAAAGTTATACTTTGTTTTCAAGTTACAAGCTTCAACCCTATTTAGAATTAATAAATATAAGTAACTTTAAAAATGCATTTTGTAGATTAAGAGTTTTATCTAACAGACTAGAAATTTAAACAGGCAGGTGGCATAAACCTGTCCCAATTCCTTACAATGAAAGAAAATGTCACTTTTGTAATAACTTAGAGGCTGAATTTCATTTTGTTTTAGAATGCTCACTTTATAATGATTTGAGAAAAACTATATAAAGAAATATTACTGGTCAAGACCAAATATACCAAGATTCATTGAATTAATGACTTCAGACAATATCAATATTAATAAGAACTTAGCGATGTACGTACATAAAGCTTTTGACATTAGAAATCAATACAGTTATAATTTTAACTGATAAATGAGCCGTGCCATGAGAAAGCCAACACAGTGGAATTGCGACCAGCATGGATCCAGACCAGCCTGCGCATCCGCGCAGTCTGGTCAGGATCCATGCTGGTCGCTACAGTTTCTCTAATTGCTATAGGCTCTGAAAGCGAACAGTATGGATCCTGATCAGACTGCGAGAATGCGCAGGCTGGTCTGGATCCATGCTGGTCGCAAACCCACTATGTTGGTTTTCTTATGGCGCGGCTCAAATGTATATGTTTGCAGGTATGCTCAAGGATCTATAGTCAAATGCATGAATTAATAAACTCTACAACTCATATATACATTTAGTTGAATCAAAAGCACATGACATCATGAATGGAATTTTAAAGTCTAAATTGCCGTCAAATCATACACAAATATAAGTTTAGAGTGTATAAATACCTGCATCAAAGTGACAAAAACTATGGATCACACTGATTATGAATAAACTGTGCAACTGTGCAACTTGCATTATTAACATATTTTCATATAAACCTTATGCAGTGGAAGCAAGATAATAGTAGTCTCGATCTGAGTGAATCGGTTCGTGAGAGATTATGAAATAAAACTGAGATTTTATTATCTCGGCAAGTATTTGTTTCTATTGTATATAGATACTAGAAACCTACGAAAACAATAGATTTTTATACTTATTTGTGAAACTTTGCGAAACGCATATGTGATCCCAAGTGCGAGTGTATTATGCTTTATGTAGTCGGTATCTATTATATTATTTTAACTTTTTAAGAGTCATGTTTATATATGTAGGAAGCGTGCATATGATATCAGCCATAACTGTGATATACTGAATGATCGGCCCAGACTGTTTATTTTTGTCCTAGATATCTATATATACAAAACTTCGTAGCAAGTATGAAAAAAAAAACTACAAAAATATGTACCATTTTTCACTGGTAGGCAATTTACAGCATACATGAACACTTCTTATTTAGCATTCAAAGGATATCCCTAGAAACATACATGTAGGTATACGGAATCAAGGCTGGCAATCATCTTTAACATTTATAAAAGTTCAGTAAACATATTTTAGTCATGTGTGATTCAAGTCATTTAGGTATATTGGCATATAAAATGAATATATTCTTAGACTACTAAAAGGCAGACTTTTCTGTGCAGAATGTTTGGTACCACCAAACATTTAACTCGCAAACATCTTAGACAATGTTAAAGACGGTGATAAAAATGTGATTATTTAACTATGATCCATTGTGTTGGAAAATATAACATATACAAGATTAAAGATTGAGCAAAACAAGCATTTCTTACGAATTTCGTAAAATAGGGCATACTGGAGAGAGGCCACAGTATATACATTTTAACCACTGTTTCTTAAACCTAACATTTTGATTTTCAATTACAATAATGTCTTCTTTTCAAAAATAATTTCAAACCAAATGTGCCAGGTATTTATAATACAATGAAAATCTTGGCCCTTTAACAACTCTTTTTTTTTTAAAAATGAACGCCATATAATTCTATTCAAAATACATTAAAATGTAGGCATTCATAAATTATATTGTGGTTTGATGCAGGTACAACCAAATGTACATTACATGAAAACTGTTAGAAATATAGATTTTCAGTTGTGTCTGTTGTACTCAGAGGTATTACTATTTATTAGAAGAACTTTATTCTAGCGATGACTCAAATAATTTTGAAGAAAACTGGAATATTTTACAAGAGAACGCATATAATTAGAATATATATGAAAGTCTAAGACCAAGATGACGATGCTCAGATATGAAGATATGAGTATTATGGCGAGAAGCCAAGTAGTTACTTTTTAGATTTAGAAAATAGTAATTTTACTGTAAAGCATATTGATGAAGATGGTAATGAGTTCACAAATATAAAAAAATATTTTTTTTATACCAAAATGAAAAGCTAAACAATGAACAAATTGAAATATATAATAATCCGGTTTCTGTCAGTTTTGGTACTAATTCAAATAGATTAAATGAAAACAGAATCGAAGTTACTAGAAGGGGAAATAAAGACAGAAAATAACAACATGAAGAATGCTTTAAGTAGGTTGTATACCTTGTTACCAGGGTAAATAAAATTCAGATTAGTTGAACCGTAGAAATTTATTGTATTTCGTGTAATTTAATGTTTTAGCTGCAACAATCTCAGTTTCGTTTATCTCTGTTCTTCAAGTACAATATTTATCCAGGTTTGAAGTACATTGCCCTCCAAATGTATTTTATATTGAAAGAAGGAGGAAAATACGGATAATTAACACTTTTCAGTGTATTTTGGGGTCACTGTTATCCGTTAAGTCTGCGTAATTGATAATGTTACGTAGTTTGTTAGAAAAATATTAAATAAAATTATCTTTCTCATTTAATGAAGCCTCTAAACATTTTATTTCTACAGTAAGATATATGTTTGTGTTATCTGCATTTTTTAAAACAAATTTCAAAGCTTAAACAACCTAAAGCAGTACTCCTCGTCTAAAATTTTCATGGAAAAATGATTATCATGCTTATTCTCACCGATAGTGTTGAAATACAGATAAAAAGCTAATACTGTGTTCCTTAAATAGAACAGTGTCAACGCCTTTGAATTTTACATTTAGATATATATAGCTTACCGGATTCGTTTTCATGGTAACATTAATTTAATTCAAGAAATCACTATTTTCTACTGAAATCTGAACAATTTTAGAGCATAGTTTAAATGTATAAGTACCGCCTCGGTAGCCTAGTGGTAGAGCGTCCACTTAGAGTGCGGGAGGTCGTGGGTTCGATCCCCGGCCGCGTCATACCAAAGACGTAAAAAATGGTACTAGTAGCTTCCTCGCTTGGTGCTCAGCATTAAGAGGATAGTGCTAGGACTGGTCAGCCCGGTGTCAGTATAATGTGACTGGGTGGGGTATCATGCCACGTGTCTACGGCGTGATATTCCAGTGAGGCAGCACTATAAAGATGGGTATTGTGCTCACTGCTACAAGTAGACATCGTCGTTTGTATGACCGAAAAATTGTTGAAAAAGACGTTAAACCCGAACAAACACGCACACGCACACACACACGCACACGCACACGCACACGCACACGCACACACACACACACACACACACTCACCAAATTTTCATTGGAAACGGAAAAATAGCTATTACAAATCAAAGCGCCCAATTTTTATTTGAAAATGGCCGTAATAAATAACCTTCACCCAACTTTATTCCCAATAACATCAGTTACCATCATCCATTTTCTTAAATTCCGCAAAACATTTCGATATAACAACATAAAAGCCGCAAAATATTTATCAATATTCAGAATATATTTCGGCAAATATTGGTTGTTTAAAAATAGTTCAAATAAAAAAATTACTGAGAATTACGTACGGCGCGGTAAATGAACATGTATCGTCACGACGTCGGTGACGTCATTTTAAGGCAATTCAATGTTTTGTAGCGTTTCTGCGGTAATTTAATTCATTATTTCAGCATTTTAAAACCACTAAGC